>NC_025699.1:2292300-2294176 GCF_000633955.1 Camelina sativa | reverse complement strand
GGGCAGTCAAGAAGAATAATCCGCGGGTTAACAATCTTTCTCTTCATTTTACCAGGGGCAACTACGTCTTTGTTAAACATGACTCCTTTGAGAACCTTGGAGTCCTCCAACTGCTCACCTGGAACCTTCTCAACCTTAATGTACTTTTTAATATCCACCTCCCTCAATCCTTGTCCAAGATCAACACCAATAGTAGTGGTGGCATCAATTGCTAAATCCTACAAGAGCCACATTAACTCGTTTGTATAAGAATGTGGCGAAAATACTTTATGATAATCCATTCATACGCTTGTTACTACTCCCTGTTCGAAAAAGCAAATATTTTCAGTAATTAAAATACTTACAGCAATCAGATCGGCAAATTTCCATAGCTGAATTTTGTTCTAATGCAGCTTTTGACTAATCCTAGTACTGTTGCACCTGCAATACAAGATATTCATGTATCAGCAAACATGAGATAAGATGCCCAAGATCAAAAACAAAGGTAGAAGTGGACTTACGGTCATTGACATCGATTGGCATGGCAATCTTGTCAAGAACAGCGATAGCATCCTCGAGAGCCTTAATATAAGCTGCAGAGAGAGAGAAAAACATTGATCAAATGAAAACAGTAAAAAGAATACAACACTGTGGAATGATCACAAATTATACGCAAGTATACCTCGGCAAATGACTGTGGGATGGTAACTCTTCTCAATAAATGATTCAGCAACATGTAACAATTCACCAGCTGTTGAAAAACGAAAAGAAATCAGCGAAACAAGTCAAATCCATATTAAACATCACAGTAGTGCCTATTACACTCTTCAAAGCAAACCCTAGTGGCAGACAATTAATTCAACCAGATGAAATGTATATACCAAGAACAATAACAGATGTAGTCCCATCACCAACTTCTTCATCTTGTGTGCGACTCAACTCAATCATCGACTGCAATCAACAAAGAGTAAAAAAAATTGATATCAGAAACAGAACAGTGAGAAGACGACAAGGACAAGCGAGAAAGGGAAGGAGTTAAAAAAAACCTTAGCTGCAGGGTGAGCAACATCTATTTCACGCAAAATAGCATTTCCATCATTGGTAACAACAATCCCTGAAAACCAAAGAGTTTAGCAAAACCCATAAAATTTTTATTACAAGTCAGTGAAGACTGAATTGATCAAAAGGAATAAACCCTAACTTAATCCTTGTCCCTTTGAAGATCTATGGAGAAGAGGAAAACACTAACAAGGAGATACAAAACAGAGAAAACCTACCTCCAACAGCATCAAGAAGCATCTTTAACATAGAGCTAGGACCCAGTGTGGTTCGTAAAATGTCAGACACAGACTGTAAAATTGAACCCAAAACTCTAGTGAAACCATGATTCATTCATTCATTAGCAGATAGAGAAGCAACAATGGAAAAAAAAAAAAAATAAAAAAAAATAGAGACTTTATTACCTTGGAAGACTGAATATTAGCATGGTGAACCTTTGCTCCAGATTCACGCTTCAATGAATCCTCTGAACATTTTTCACCAAGTAATAACATTAAACAACAATACAGAACACTGAATTAAGAAAAAAAACCCAATTACAGATTCATAGAAACAAAATCTGCAGAAGAAGAATTACTCACTGAGAACAAGAACCGGTGCGTTCATATCTGCGATCTAAAGCGTACACGGAGAACCGGAGAAAAGAACAACAGCTTAGCGACGGCGACGGCGACGGAGCAAATTCAAACAAGTGTTGAGAATGGTAACTAGAATGCTTCTTTCTCGACTCTCCTCAGTCACTTTTATTATAAAGGTTTGTAAAGCCCAATTATTATAATCTGATTTGAGCCCATTAAAGCCCATCTAAGTTGTATATTTTTTTTTTTTTTTTTTTTTT
>NC_025699.1:2273382-2292250 GCF_000633955.1 Camelina sativa | reverse complement strand
ATTTTTTTTTTTTTTTTTTTTTCTTTTGGTACAAGATAGTTTATAGCATTATACTTAAGGTGATATATATTTATGCTTTGAAATCATTTTTATTTTTTTTATTGAAAATTGCAGCAGCCTCCTTGCGAAAACGACAGTATAAAACGAATGAATAGAATATTACAAATTTGCATTTCTCCACAAAAATATGAATATATTGGAGTTGGGGTTAAATGAAAGTGTTGCCACCATTTCACGAGCTCACGCTCCAATTTATTATTGACAACTTGCATTGCACGTGATTTTTTTGTATAAAATAAATATTTGACATATTGTAATTTTATAAGGATGACCGTGTATACTAGCTAGTGCTTAGGGCACTTCATTAAGTGGCTATGCACAATTGTATGTTTGTTTATCTTCCAACTTTCCAACTTACCTAGAATCTTTTTGGTCACTCTCCTCATGATGTATACGTTAGCCATCACTTAAATTCCATGTAACTTGAACTAATTTCAAATTTAAAACGCAATTCTTTTTTTCTTTTCGGAACGAAGGTTGAAAATTCAAATATCAAGATGTCGTGTAATCCAATACACTTAGTAATATAGCTCAAACATTTAGATAATTATTATTGACTTGTAGGAAATGGGGATAGAGCACCCAGACAAAATTAAGCATTATGTCAAACGTTCTCGCCTCCTTTCTTGAAATTTCCAATTTGTGAATGTCATCAGCATCAGACCAGTTTTTTTTTTTTTTTCTTCCATCGAGGCAAAAGACGAGCTACTATAATAGTAGATTTATTATATCACACTTAACTTCATAAAAAAACACTTTATAATTATCATACACTTTGTTGTAAACACATGTACACTATATCTACAGTTTTCTAGTTTTCACAAGTGATCATGAAATTATAGTAAACTAACTATTTTCATCCTTAAATAAAAATCTACAATTATCATAAGTTTAGTACTTCTATGTTATATAGGATGGTAAAAAGACACACATATAACATATCCTTGCTCTTATTTGTTTTTTTCTAAATTAAACCCAAAAATTTTGAACAGAAAAGTACTTGGTATACTGTATATATTAAACCTCTTATTTGTTTTAGACGAAATAAATGAAAGTCTTGAACGGAGTATATAGTATATGTAATTTTGCAAACACCGTAAACCGAGACGTTAGACTTATTAACGTTTAAGGACTATATCGATTTGAGAATACGCTTGTGTGTTTGTTGTCCTCGTACATACCATCCGAAAACATTTGCATCTTCTCACTTAACTCACTATCTTTTGAATTAAAATAGTAGAATCGCCAGTGAGATATATAACCACTAAAAATTTGTACGACTCATAATTTAATAAAANAAAAAAAAAAAAAAAAAAAAACTCAAGTGATTTCTTCTGCTATATATAGCGCATCATTAGCTTGCAATATATCTCAAATCCTTACCACAAAGCAAGAGAAATAAAAATCACACACACAAAATATAAAAAATATATATATAGTAAATGGAAGGGTTTCTGCGGTTCCTTGTAGCGAAAGCCATCTTGTTGGCTTTAGCATCTTCATTTGTGTCTTGTTACGACCCAAGTCCTCTTCAAGACTTTTGTGTTGCCGTCGATGATGCTAATGGCGGTAATATCTTTATTTACTATATATATTAACATGGTTCCCTAATATCGTCGTACCAATTAAGCATTTAAGAGATACAACTCTCAACATTATTAAAATCCTATATTACTAAAAAATTGTGTGTGTTAGCTTTAGATAGTTGTTAGCTAGTAGACAGTATCTTATTTTCATCTGTACGATTGACACGGTACGATGTTCATCTGTGTGTTTCAGTTTTCGTGAATGGAAAATTCTGCAAAGACCCAAAATACGTGAAAGCCGAAGATTTTTTTACTTCCGGACTAAACATCGCCGGAAACACCATGAACCGCGTCGGCTCCAACGTTACAAACGTCAACGTCGACAGAATCCCTGGACTCAACACCCTCGGAGTGTCTCTTGTCCGAATTGACTTTGCACCAGGAGGTCAAAACCCGCCACACACGCACCCACGTGCCACCGAGATACTCGTGCTTGTTGAAGGAACGCTCTTAGTCGGGTTTGTAACATCGAACCAAGACAACAACAGATTGTTCTCAAAGGTTCTTTACCCCGGAGACGTATTTGTGTTTCCCATTGGAATGATACATTTTCAAGTGAACGTTGGGAGGACTAACGCGGTTGCGTTTGCTGGTCTTGGTAGCCAAAACCCCGGTACGATCACAATCGCAGACGCGGTCTTTGGATCGACGCCTTTGATTATGCCAGAGATTTTAGCTAAAGCGTTTCAGCTGGATGTGAACGTGGTTAGATATCTCGAGGCAAGGTTTTCTCGTAACTATTGAAAAAGTTTTTAAAGGAATGACGGGAAACTGTAATAAAAAAATATGATGGGAAATGTATGTACCAAAACATGAATAAAGTATGTAATATACAAGTGTGTGACAACTATAATAAAACAAATAAAAAATATAAAAATCATTGAATCGGTTACTTGCGGTGGAAGGGAATAATATTATTTCAAAAAGATTTCTTTTACAGAAAACAAAAATAATACAAAAATGATTATAGGGTTTGAAGTTTCCAGGCTGGAGTTGGGCCTTTAATGGGCCTCTTCGTTAAATTTAATCAGAGGTTAGTAATTAAAGGTTTAATTATACCTTAATCTCTCCGCGTTTTCTTCTTCATCTTCTTCTTCTCGACTCTGCTTTGCTTTATCCCACTGAGAATTTTGAATTTCATTCATTCATATCCCCAAAGTTTTATTTTTTCGGAGTAAAATCAGAAAAAGCGTTAAACCCCCGATCAGTATAATCTCCGCCGTTGATTTCTGACTAAGGGTTTTTCCGATTTCAGTTTATGATCTGACTCCGGGACTCTCTCTGTGTGTTGCTTTCTCATTGCGTTTACGATTCTTCTTCCTATTTCAAGGTACGCTTTTGTTGATTGCGTTTTCATCACTCTCAGATCGTTCCCAAATTCCGGGGTTTCTCTTAATTCCTTCAAAATTTTCCCCTTTTATTCACTGCCTCGATTCAACAACTCATCGATCTCTCGAACCCACTTTATGAAAAAGCTAATCGAAGGCTTACATGCTTTTGAATCGTGAATATTAGATTCGGATTTAGGGTTTTTCTCTGCTTTAAGCTTCAATCCTTTTGTCCACTTGACACCTCCCGGAGAATTCAGGAGGCAATTAGCTCTTTTCCAGATCTTGCTTAGCTTTTGTACAGGTTTTAAACCCTTTAGCTCCTTTTGCAATTGCGTTTATTTCTTTCTAGTTTAAGAGTTTGTTCAGAACGTAATTAATCACCAAGTTATCTCCTTTTTTTTTGCAGAATGGCGGATTTGCTTCCCATTTACCTCATTATTGTGGCGTTTCTATGCACTGTCGGAGCCATTGCTTTGGCCTTATTCCATATATACAAGCACCTTTTGAATTATACCGAACCCATTTATCAGAGATATATTGTGCGCATCGTCTTTATGGTCCCGGTCAGTTTTTGCTCTTTCAACTGTTTTTGTTCTCTTTCTCTAACCTGATCTGTGAACTCCATTTCATGTTGAATTCTTACTGCTTTTGGCACTACAGGTCTATGCCTTGATGTCATTCTTGGCTCTTGTGTTGCCCAAGAGCTCGATATATTTTAACTCTATCCGAGAAGTGTGAGTGTTTCTAAATTTTCCATATTTGCTAGTTTAGCATTCAACGAGCTTCCTCCAGTTACTATACTAAGTTCTTAATGATGTAACCTTGGGAATATAGAACGAACTTTTAGAACTCAGATTATTACTATGGTTTCAACAAATGCAGATCTGATGGTGTATATTCCTAAGGCTTTGTAGTCTTTTGTCTGTTTCAGTTACGAAGCATGGGTGATTTACAATTTTCTATCGCTGTGTTTGGCATGGGTTGGAGGCCCAGGTTCAGTAGTTATAAGCTTAACTGGCCGCTCTTTGAAGCCATCATGGCATCTCATGACATGTTGCTTCCCACCACTACCATTAGACGGGTTAGTGTGCAGACTTAAACCTACATTCACTATTATACTGGTGGCATTTGTATATTTCTTTGATTTCTCATATGATTTTTCACTAAATCTTGGAACTTGTTAAATTTTTAATCAAACCATGCTGAGGATCTTTATGAATGAATGATCATTCAGTTGCGTGACTCTGGTTTAGTATAAGAATTAGAATTTGTTTAGTCCAGATATATATTAGCATCAGGAATTTGTTTGAATCTCGGTTTTGAGCTCTATGACGCGACTGCCTTACCTAACATCTCATAGCTGATACCTGATTTATCTTTTTTTTTAAGGCGTTTTATTCGACGGTGCAAGCAAGGTTGTCTGCAATTTGTTATTCTAAAGCCAATCCTAGTTGCTGTAACACTTGTGCTTTATGCAAAAGGAAAATACAAGGATGGAAATTTTAGCCCTGATCAATCCTATCTCTATCTTACCATCATCTATACAATATCATACACAGTAGCTTTGTACGCACTGGTCCTCTTTTATGTGGCATGCAAAGATCTGCTTCAGCCATTCAATCCAGTCCCAAAGTTTGTGATTATAAAGTCTGTTGTCTTTCTAACCTATTGGCAGGTAATATGTCTTTCTCGCTAATGAATCTGGTTTGGCATTACGTTTTGGCTTTTGCTATTCTCTACAAATATTTAACACATTTCTTCTGTCTGGCGAACCTTTTTGTGTTACAGGGTGTTCTAGTTTTCCTTTTTGCTAAATCTGGATTTATAAGGGATGAAGAAGAAGCAGCACTCTTCCAAAATTTCATAATATGTGTGGAGATGCTTATTGCTGCAGCTGCTCATTTCTATGCATTTCCGTACAAGGAATATGCAGAGGCCAATGTTGGAGGAGCTCGAAGTTTCTCAAGAAGTCTGGCACATGCTGTTATGCTAAATGATTTCTACCATGATACTGTTCACCAGGTAACCGATAACAAATATTTTGAAATGACTGATCTGTGGCCCTTTGCTGCGGTGATGCTGATGATTGGTTTGATATTCTTGCAGTTTGCCCCGACATATCACGATTATGTGCTCTATAATCATAATGATGGTGGTGAGGAAGGGACAAGGAAGTACCGTGCACGAACATTTGTGCCAACTGGTCAGGAAATGGATGCTGTTAGAAAGAACAAACACATGTTTGGGAACAAGATAGATGGTGTTTCAGTCTCTAGTCAATCTTCAGAATCAAGCACACCCAAAACCTCTGGTGTAAGTTGTGATCCTGCACGTCCTGAAACCATGAAATCTTCTTTGCTTGTGGATGCCTCGGACTCGGCTTCCACAATGTATGACATGTCCCTCATTGACATTGATATATCGAGCTACCCGAGCAAGGTACCTTCTGCAAATATAAGTGGAGGAGGACCTAAATAGTGGGTAAAATTGATGTAGAATCCACCATTTAACAGTAACAAAAGAGTTAGAATTAGGAGTTTCTCAAGTGTGTTGTTAAAGCAGGAAGATTTTAGTTGGAGATGGAGGTATAAGTGTGATTTGTTTACTCTTGTATGTGTTCCCTTGTTGTTCTGATGATTTTTCCACTGGTAATTAGTTTACTTTGCAAAGCCTGTTTCTTGTTATTGCTTGTTCCACGATATTTGGTTTGTAGATATGAAATGATTACGAGATATTTGGATAAACAATCTCAAAAAAGTTGTGAATCATTTGGTGTGGAATTAGAAAAGAGTTAGATGGAGTTTGGAACTATGTGTATTGCAGAGTTTGGAGCTGTTAGGCTATCTCCTCTGATGTTCCTTTCAGACCACGTATAATAATATTTAATAGTTTTGTTTGTGTGCTATTTATGCTAACATTGTATTATTTAATTGTAGTGTACACTCCAAAAAGAATTGTTTATTTTGTCGTACTTAAGTCTTACATAAATATTTTTGTTAGACTCAAAACCCAAGACCCCAACAAGAAAGCATAAGATGAACCCAAAAACATTCATCGTTTGATTAAAACTGTCAATATCATAATGTCACTAACAGTTTTTTTAAATATCAATCAAGTAATCCTAGAAAAATCATAATTTAGATTAGATTTGCAAGTCTAGTATTTTAAAATGGAAACCAAAACCGTCATAATATTTTGCAATCTACGTATATATTGTTTTAATAATAGTATAAGCAGAACGTGAACATTGAACTTTGAATTGATATTAGTAACTTGTTGGGAAGTTAGATTAAAGTCTCACCTAGATATATTGTATTTGATTTGACGAGACCACTTTTTTATTTTTGGTAAAAAAAGAGAGAAAGAGAGAGAGACACACACCATTAAAAGCAGAGAGAGTAACGTCAAAAGGCAAAGCCAAAGCCAAAAATATTTAAAGCAAGAACGTGAAGCACTTGAAACCACGATTGATATATATATATCCAAACCAAACCTTATTCGTTGTAACGACGGCGGTGTGGATTTAGTGTTTACACAAGTTAACCAAATTAGCCATCACCGTAATCTACTGCAAGAAATCTCCATCAACCCTTTTTAAACACAATTCTTTACTTCTTCAAATCCCAATTCCGATGAGCAGAAACAGCAGCAGCAACGGCGTTTGTTGGCAGAGCAACAGCGGTTATGGAGGAGGAGGATACGTGGAGAAGAGACAACTGTTCCTAAAAAGCTACCAATTCTCGAGGAAACAGAGCTTAACAGAGAAGATTCAAAGATCCGTGAAGAGAGTTGTCAAGAAAGTTGTTTGGATAAGGTTGAAGTCAGCTAGGAAGCTGAAACGCGTCGTTTGGTCTCGTCTCAAAACAGCGTTTTTCTACCGCCGTAGACGCTTTTTTCGTCTCATTCATCCAAACAAACCTTCATCTTACTGCTTCTACTAAGTTTTTTCTTTTCTCTTCTCTTGTTCTGTTTCTTCGTTGATGTGTGTGTGTGCATATTAGTATCGTTGCGTGCTTCAAATTAAGATTTATCTTTTTTTGTCTTTAGTTAATGTTGTTTAAATTGATTCACTGAAATGATCTTGTTATGGTTAAGTATTATGATCGAATTTGGAGAAAAAGAAAAAGAGTTTTCAAGATTTTGTTTTGTGATTCAGAAAGAGACTTTAGGATGCGAAAGATCATGCAGGAAATGTGAACTGAACGTCAGATTCAGTAAATGTTCGTAGTATTTTTTATAATTAATACAGTATGTATGTATTGTATTAAATCATATAGTCATTAGTCACATTTACGCAATAACGTAGACGAGTCAGGTTCCTCTTTTCTCGTGTCTCCTTCCCTACAAGTCAGTGATATTATTTCGTAAGCGACTTTTATAAATATCTTACCAATTTATTTAAGACTACATTTGGGCCTGTTATGGGCCTAGTGTGGGTCCGTTTAATTTCAAGTGGACCTGAAAATAAAGAACCGAAAGTGGTTTAGCTTAACCGGATAGAGAGTTCGGTTGAAATATAATTTAGGATAAAAAAATAGACTAACCAACCAACTTATTCCTCGTCACCAATCCAATCATTGACGATTACGTGTTTTTATACAAATTATTTTTGGACTTTTGTCTCTCTTCTCTTTCTTAAGTTTTATTCTTCTCTCTCTTTGTTATTGTTGTCACATTGTGTCAGTGATTGCCCAAAAATAATTCTTAGATTTTAGAAGAGCTACTCCTAACTCTTTTAACTAACTCTCTTAACTTTAGTTTATTTAGACCATCATTACTGGCAGTTCTTTTATCGATACTCTTATTAAAAAATAATAAAAAGAAGAGAGAGAAGAGGATAAAAAACAGAAACGTTCCTTGGCAGAGTAATCTGAGAACCGATACTCTCAACAAACAAAACAGGTGTCATCTGTTTAGTGGAGCAGATTTAAAAGATAAATAAATAATAATAATTTGTAAAAAAGTTAATTTATTTTTATTTTTTGAGGAACGATTAGGGGGTTACTCGAGTAAAGATGCTGAGACTTCCAAATTCCAATCATTTGACATATCTCCCCATATCTTCCCCTTTGATTTCTTTTTAGCTAAAGTAAAAAGCATTCTATATCATATTTTTGGCAGATGCATTCTCATGAAAACAAAACCGGAGTTTCCCTTTGTTCCACGTAACAAAACATGTATTATACCATAATACCAACAAAACACTACACATTCACATACAGTAGTTAATACTGATATAATTAGAGTCTGCAAATTTTTTTGGTAACAGTGATAAATGGGACAAGCTTTTTTGGATTAGCATTTTCGAATGAAACTAAAAACGGAACATGGTTTTTATTTCCCATTTCCACAAAACTCCATGTCGAACTTGCGTTTAATTAAAAAACTTCTCTGTGATTCACACATGACACCAAAACAAAGGGTTTTGTCTTCTTTTTGTAGCATCGCAGTCACAGCCCTTAACCGCGTAGGTCCATATACAGAGCATCTGCCTATGTGGTTAAACAAGAGCTGCCCATTTAAAACACAATTTGGATATTTTTGTGGGTTTTAATTTTGAGAAAATCTAAAGAATAAAATCATGTGCTTTAAGAATCTTTCTTACTCTCTCTCTCTCTCTCTCTCTCTCTTTAAAAACACATGCCCTTAAGCCACTTCTCTCACCATCATTATACTGTTCTTCTCCTTATCTCTTGAAGCAAAAACATTTCCTTTTTGCATTCCTTGCTCTGTTTTTTCTGTTTTGCTTCTTTTAGTCTCTTTGTTTCGTTCTTGACCTTCTTCATTAGACAGTGACTTTGTATTGTCCTAAAACAACAACAACAAAAACCCAACTTTTTATAGTAACTTAAGATGTTTCAAATTGTAGGGAAGTACCGGTGGAAACAATCATATCGGTACAAAAAGCTAACTGAGCAACATGAAAAACTGACAACAACTCCACCACCAACAACAACAAGGTCAAGTAAAAGACATTACTTGGGGAAGAAGAACGAGTTTCGAGCAAAAGGGTTTAGACTAAACCGATCAAGGAAGCTGGTACTTAAGGCATTAGCTTTGCCGAGAAGGATCTTTAACATCTATATGCGTATCACAAATCAGATGAACAAAGAAGGTTTGTATCCGAATCTTGTTTTCTCTTCTTCTCATTGGGGTTTCCCTGGTCAGCTGAGTTCAAGAGGTGGGTTCCGTTAGAGAGAAGACACCAAACGTTGATAACTCAAAAAAGGTATGAAACAAAGCAATGTAAAGCCAATGATTACATGAGATCATACATACTATGTACTTCTTGTAAATTGTTATGTTTTTTTTTTTTTCAAGTTAAGGGTTAATAAGAGCAGAGTCTATGATTTGTTATGTTTCATAGTTGAGCGCAAGTGCTTGAGTGATTCTATTAATATCCTCATCACTCTTGGTGAAATACAAGTAACGTTGGTTTTTGTTGTTGTTGTTGGAGAAGAAGATTTGCTTATCATAAAAGACACTTTAACTTTTACAGAAGATTCGAACTTAACAACAGAACAGGATGTGATGATTTGTGACAACCACTTTTCCTTTTTTTATGTGCATAAAGAAAGATAAGAGACTTTGGTCAGATAATAAACAAAGGGTGAAAGAAACACTCCAACTCCAAGCATGTCAGTACAAAAACGACCAACTAACTAACTTCTCTCTCGTTGCAATTTGCAAAATGTTATAAATAAAGTAACTAACTTTTTGTAAGGAAAAATCAGCGCTTTAATTCCTCTTTTGCAATAGTGAAAAGAGGGATAAAACAAATATGTATGTAAGATTGTGAGGTGTTTTATGCTTCTAAGTGGTAAGTACTATTTGAATCACATAGGTAGAGAGAGTAACAATGATATCAACAATGTTCTCTAGGCTTTATAATTTGTTAAACTACTAAGGCCGGTTGAGTTGGGGACTAAAACAGCAATAAGTTTGGAATATTATACACAAAGCCGAATCTAATAATTACTCTCTCTGTCTCACAAAGATTGATATTTTGGAATATATTTTTGTCCCACAAAAATTAATGTTTTGCAAAATTCAAGAAGTAATCATTTAAAATATTAAAATTTTTGAATTATTATTGGTTTATATTTTCTCTCTCTACCAAAAAGTAATTATAAATTAATTAACAAATAAAAACTAAACATTTTCTTAATATGTGTGAAAGTGTCAAAACATCAATCTTCACGAGACAGACGGAATATTTTGTAATTGCGATTTGAGAGAGACAAAGAGCCAGCGAGGTTTGGAAAACACAAAGCGTGAAGGAGACCGTAGCAAGTTGGAACATGAAACCACGCCTCTGTCACTGTCTGTGATTCTTATCATACATGTCTGCTCGATTCTCTAATTTTCCATCAAAAAGAAAAAAAAACGGATTCTGGTTAATGTCTGTGAGTTACCCAGAGGTTGCAGAAGAAGACAATGAACAGAACGAGATCGATAGTGATCACAACAACATCAGCAACAAGAAGAGGAAGAAGAAAGAGGAAGAAGCTAAAGGGAATCATCATCGATTCTTCTTGATTCCTTTCGTCTCAAAAGCTAAAAGGCGAATCGTATCTAAGATCACAAGGAAACCCTCATCGCCTTCTTCTTCTTCTTCTGGGTTTTTGAAAAAAGTTTGCTTTTGTGGAATTGAAACTTCTAATACCAATACATTGGAGTGGTCATCTTCTTCCATTCCTGACCGCCCTAAAGGTGAGAACTTTACGCTCAAGATTCTCTTACAGACCAATGATTTCTTCTCCAAGGACTGTAATCCACATCTCTCTTTGTAAGTTCAGATTCCATTTACTGTATCATCAATCTGTATAGATTATTCATCAATACCCACAAGATTTGTGAGCATACAACATATTGAAATTTGATTATTTTGTTAATCAGTCTTGTACTATTTTACCTGTGGGGTCCTTGTTGTCTCACTTCAATGTTCCAGATGATCATTCTTTATGTCTCTGACTCTGATAAAGACTATTTGTAAGATCAGGACATTGATCATTAATTGAAATCTCTCAGGCGTATCACACTCAATCGAGCATTGATTGCTAATCTCGTTTCCATGAGGAGCCAAGTTTATTTTGTTTAAGTGATTGTTACCTTTGACACATCACCTCTGCTTTGAATCATTAGCTTGTCTGTTGTTTATACCCTTTTATGCAGTTGTTGTGGTTTTGCTATTGATCTTTGGTAGTTATGCTTATTAAAGTCTTGATTTTGCAAATGATAACTCTCCAATAAGCACAGAGTGATTCTCAAGAAGGATTTTGGATATTTATCTGCTATGGTTGAGATGTTTCAGAGTTGTAGGCTTGTAGCATACCTCTCTATCCTTTCTTTTTGTTTGTAAACTCAAGCCATTGAATCCACAGCACAGAAAAGCCAAACAGAGGACCACGAGATTCTTGCAGTAAGGTATGCTTCAAAACACTTTCGATTGTTCAAAGAAGAGATTGGTGATGAGAATGTCTACTCATTATAAACTGGTCTCATTGTAATCAATGGGCCAAATATAGTCAAAAGAGTATCTACAAACAATTTATAAAAATACAAAAAGAAGAAAGAAAAGTTGCAAAGCTTTTTTTGCTTTTGCTTACAAGTTTACAGTTTTTTATGTTCATCACTGTATCATTTTATTACGTTATTGCTGTGGTCTGAAACCTATGTATTTATTTCTTGGGTGGGAATTTTCCCTTTAACTTCTGAATCTCTGGTGCTGCAAGCCCGCCGAACGCCTTGGTGAGCAGCTCATCAGGAATCGGTGGGTTAGCACCAAACAGAGACGGTCCAACAACTTGAGTCCCTGGAAGCTGACTATCGAAAGCAGCGATGACGGAAGCAGGAGTGTTGTTAGGGTTCTGCTGGAAATGTAGGAGAGCTTTGGGGAAAACGAAAACGTCTCCTTTGTTGACGTATTTGGAGATGAGTTTCCCGGTAGTGGTTAAGAAACCGACGAAGAGACGGCCTTCGAGGACGAAGATGGCTTCAGAGGCTCTTGGGTGAAGATGTGGCGGGTTGATTCCGCCTGGTGCGTAGTCGATCCGAGAGATGGAGACTCCTAGAGTGTTGAGGCCAGGCACTTTCTCAACGTTGGCTCCTGTAACAGCTGAGCCCATTGTGCTGTTGGCTGTGGCTGCAGCATTGGCTAAGCCTGCGAAGTAGAAGTCCTCTGGTGTTACCTTTGTTGGGTCTTTGCAAGGGTATCCGTTGACTTTCACCCCTAATCATAAAAAAAACATGACATTGGTCTCAGTTAAATTTTACATTTTTACAAAACGTTACTGCAAGTGCAAACAGAATATAGATAGAGAGAGAGATATAATACCGTTGGCGAGATCGGCAACACAAAAATCTTGAAGCATCATTGTTTCGGCGAAGGCCGTGTGGGCGGCCACGAGCATGACGGTGACGAATAAATGGATCATGGAAGTTGCCATTGTTGTTTGATCGTTGTTTGTAAGAATGTTTATTGATGATGAGTTTGAGAAATCCTTTGACCTTGTTTCTCAATTTATATTATCCATGTAAAGAAGATTTTAACCAATGGATAAACTTATGGAGAAGAGATAAATATGGAGAAGGGCCATAAGATTGTTATTTTTAAATTTTCTGCCATAATTAGGTTTAGGTGTTGTGATCGTAGGTTAAAATTTGGTGCTTGATGAAAAAGGTTTTTGTTTGTTGAGGAGTCATTAATATAATAGCCTATAGTTTATAGGATGACACGCACCATAACAAAACACACCTTCAAACTCTAAGAATCACCAAACTCGAAATGATTGATGATTTTGGTTGTGTATTGGTTAGGTACCGTAGGACTCAAGAGGTTTGTTTGGTTAAATTGATTAGTGATAACCAAACTTTGGAAGGTACGGTTCTGTATCTACTCAAATAAAACCAATACCTTAAACCGGATAGAGGTGAACCAAGATGAAATTTCTCTATCCATGCATTTGCATGATCTTAAGATATATACAAATACACAATAAATGAAAACAACTTGGGACTAAAGATTTATTTATAAATTTTTCAGGATTAAACAAATTTTCTCATCAATAATGTCCCAAGTAAGTCCATGAGATGGTGGCTGAATACCAACTAAGCAAATTCCCAAAAACTGTATTCAATTATATAAGAAACATGCATCCAAGCACGTAGATACTGTAATCTCTTGATAATTAAATTATTAAAACTGACCAAACACAACTTCAACTGCTTCAAACATATTATTCCAATCTGTCATCTCTCTCATGTCTTCACATGTTTTTAATAACTTCACCTCTCCCTTTCTTCATTCCTCCAAACAAAAATTCCTCTAATCCTCCATCATGACTGTCAAGGTAAACATATCCTAATCCTAGTACTAGTTTTCTCAAACCCGACACCGAATGATTCCATTTTTGTTTGTTTTGGTTTTTGAGCAGAAAGTAGAAATCAAGGTGGATATAAACTGTGGGAAATGTAACAGCGCAATCATGGAAGCAGCCACAGATATAGAAGGTAATAATTAACAACAACAAAAAAGTCTTTAAGCAATATGTGCTCTTAACATATGCTTATTGAGAATGAGATTTGGATTGGTGTTGCAGGTGTGAATCATGTTTCGTTAGATGAAGGGAAAAGCATACTTACCGTGGTGGGTACGATGGATCCGGTCTGCGTTGCATCAAGGCTGAAGAAGATTAAACAGAAACCTGTTATCATCAGCGTTGGACCACCACCGAAACCTCCGGAGCCACCAAAGCCTCCAGCGCCTGAAAAACCAAAGCCTCCACCAACACCTGAACCACCAAAGCACGTATGCAACTGCAAGCCCCCTTTACCTAACTGCAACAGCTGTGATGTTGTGTCTGTTACTACATATGAAAGTGGAAGCGGCTGCAACATTCTCTAAGTCATGTTTCTTGTACCATAGCCTTTCATGTCAAGTCTGGAAACCTATATTTAGCCAAGACTAATATATCATATGTTATAATGCTTTTTTTATTTCTCAAATATGCATGATTCTCTGTTGTTTCTCCCTCCCCTGTTTTTGATTAGTCACAAGTCTAATGAGTTCCCTTCCTGCTCATAAACACCAAATTTTTGATTGATTTTCAATAAACATGACATGTGAAGCAGAAAGTGCCCGCTGTCACGGTAGATAGCTAGGCGTGTTAGTCATGTTGACCTGAAACGTGCATAAACCAACTACTGTATATCGACTATTGAGGGATATTGAGTCGTAGCACTCAGGCCCATTAAATTCATTGAGCCCATTAAACTTATGAGGATATTGGAAATAGCCTAGGCAATGGGAATTGGGAAACATTGGAGTTCTTACAGAAACAATAGGAAAAACAGGGACCTCTACGCAAAAACAAAGAAAAAGTAGAAACAGAAGCAAGTGGACGACCGCGGCGTAAGATCAACATGTGGTGATGTGCATGAGAGACCACAAGACCATGTTTTCTCGTTCTTCCACGCTGACGCACACTTGTGTTTTTTTTCTCCAACTCTCTCCTTTTTATAGGATATCATAATCTAATTTTTAGGTTTGTTCTTTTTTTTTTGTTGGAAACATATGCAATTTATTCATATCAGCATTAAGTATAATAAAGAAATTTAGATGAAGCTATTACAATTAGGATAACCTAAAAGTAAGAAGCTCCTCAAAACTAGTATTTTTGGTCATTTGTTGACATCGAAATAAATCAAAACAGTTACATCGTGTTTCAAAACTTATCAAGAGAATGTTTTAAACTGAAATGGTATAAGTTGGAGATAGATTAAATTAATCCACCATATGTGTATAGGTCATAGGTGTCGTAAACGTTACTACATAACAATCATATCGTAAATATCAATGTGGTTTTTGCTTCTCTCAAAGGGTATATTATGAGTTTCCCCAACTTCCCCATTATATCATCACCACTTGTTTCTTTGACACGTATGTTTCTGATGCACCCAAGTGGAAACTGGAAAGCAGAGTTGGGAGGAGATGATCATAATTCTTAATTCACAAGGGTTCGTTGTGCACAAGTCATGACGTCAACGTCCGTTAAAATAATTTGTTTGTAAAACTTAACCAAAATAATAATAATAATTTTGCTGAGATATAATTCTTGATATACATATTATTTTTCAAGATTATTTGTAGAAACCAAATACTAGTAGTACTTATCTCTTTAAATTTTGACTGACGTTATTATCAGCGCATAACAATAATACATCATCCAATCAAATTGCTATAACAACGAGAGATGTAAATATCAAAGGCTAGAGAGAGCCAATAAGATATCAAATCGCATGGACCCATATACTCCATGTGCTAATTATATCTGTTTTTGTCGTTGTTTGTTGCCTCACTCAATTCTTTCTTTCTTTGATTGATGATGCTGAGTGTTTTTTTAAGTGTGAACTAAGATCTACTAGCAAACCAAAAAAGATGGTCTCTGTCTTTGTCAATACAAGAGAAGAGAGAGTTGTTTGATTTTAGTTTTTTTTTTTTATTATAATTAAAAATAGAAACTCACAACCGTGAATCCAGCCATGAAACTTTTTTTGGAAAATCATTTTTCTTTTAAATAATTGCTTTTTCGATTTCTAATTTTTGGTTGTTCGTTAGCTCAGAAAAGCCCATTCTACACAAAGATCGATTCTTTATTTTTCTTGTTTATTTTATTAAATCACACTGAGCGTTTCTTTCTTCTACAAAAGTTTGTTCCTTTCTTTCTTCTTTTAACTCACTCCACTGTTAGAGATCTGTTTCTGTCTTGCTTTCACACTCTTCTTCTTCTTCTCTTCTAGTAGTAGTAAGAGAAGTGAGAGAGAAATGGAGAAGCTTTTTCTAGTAGTGTTTGTTATAGCTGGGTTAATACTAGGAACTCAAGCTAATGAATATTTAGATTTCAATGTCACTGAAGTAGATCGCATTGAGGAACTAGAGTTTGGTTTCTCTAAATATAGTTCCAATTTGAACCCTTTAATGGTTGGCCTCACTCTTATCAGAGGAGCTGATTCTGGAGCTGGTACTTGTTCTCTCTCTGCTTCTGTCACTAGATCTCTCTACATGCGCTTCTCTCTCTTTTTGTTTCTTTTTCTCTTTTCAGATATGGTAAAAATATAGAATAGGGTACAAAAAAAAAATTGGTTTCTTCATTTATTATTCACTTCAACTACATTCTTCTTTCTCTTCTTGTTTCTATATTGTCCCTTTCTCTTCTTGTTTTTTACGTTTTTTTTGTTATGTATTATTCAAGATTTACCTTGGTTTTTTCCCTGTTTTATTGCTTACACATGTGTACATATAAATTATCTTCCATGCAATTTATATGTTATATATTTATTTGGTTTACAGTAAGTTATATTCACAGTGTATGTTAGTGTTGTGATATGTCGGTAGAAAAACATGAAGAATGTTTGAATCTAGTTAGTTCTGTTTGAGCCTTTACATGTTTGTGTGTTTTGTTCACAGTTTGTTTGGATGGAACATTGCCTGGATATCACTTGCACCGTGGACATGGATCTGGAGCTAATAGCTGGCTCATTCAATTGGAGGTATAGTGATTGATTTTGTTCTAGATGAAGGCTTTAATTGTAAGTCTTTATTGTTAATGTTTAATGTTTTTTATTGAAACAGGGAGGAGGATGGTGCAACAACATCAGAACCTGTGTTTACCGGAAGAAGACTCGACGTGGATCCTCTAACTATATGGAGAAGCAGCTTCAGTTTACAGGAATCCTGAGTGATAAAGCTCAAGAAAATCCTGGTCTAGTCACAATCTTTATTTAATAATCACTCATGTCAGTAATGTAATGTAATATTGACGATTGTTATTGTCTTGTGCTTGTGTTTTGCAGACTTCTTCAACTGGAATAGAGTTAAGCTTCGTTACTGCGATGGCGCTTCTTTCAGTGGAGATGGCCAGAATCAGGTTCGAATCACTAGATTTTTTAAGTTAATAGAGATCATGATTCAAGAGATGCGCTTTGGAACAACTTGATATATTATAAGCCTTTGGAAACTCTGTAGTTTGTTAGCCATGGACAATACTTTTTTTGATCTTAGCGCTGTAGAGTTGAGCAGCTTTTGGCTTTGTGTAACATCTGTGAACTAATACATATAGAAATCTTTTTCCTTAACTTTATTCAGGCTGCACAGCTTCAGTTTAGAGGAGAGCGAATCTGGAGAGCCGCAATAGATGATTTGAAGGCAAAAGGAATGCGATACGCCAACCAGGTTTTGATGCTTAACCTTCTTTTAGTTTCTTAATATCTTCTACAGCGCAGGATCAAGATGGTAAACTGTTTATATTCTGTCAGGCACTTCTCTCTGGATGCTCTGCTGGTGGTTTAGCAGCAATTTTGCGCTGTGATGAGTTTAGGAACTTGTTCCCTGGATCAACCAAAGTCAAGTGCTTGAGTGATGCAGGCTTGTTCTTGGACACGTTAGTTTATTTCTCCCAACTCAAAGATTGTATTAAAGCTACATCATTTCCCCTTAATTTAGTTACTGCTACTTTCTTCTTTGTTTCTGTAATCATAGAGCCGATGTTTCAGGAGGCCGCACCATCAGGAACTTATACAATGGTGTAGTAGAATTGCAGGTGGGATTCCTTTTTCTTCACTTAATGAACTTATACATCTTCAAGTAGTAACCCAAAAGCTTCTTAGTTAATATTTAAAGAGCACAAGAAACTTTGGAACTACTCTTGACTTATTCAGAGATTTTACCATTTACAGAGTGTGAAGAACAACTTGCCACGCATATGCACAAACCATCACGATCCAACAACGGTAATCTTCTTTTAATTCCCTCATCCTGATGCTGTTGAAAACCTGAAACAGGCCAACTCAAATTCTTGTATTTGATAACTCATCTTCTTTCTGTACAGTGTTTCTTCCCACAAAACTTGATCAGTCAGATGAAAACTCCACTTTTTATTGTCAACGCAGCATATGATACCTGGCAGGTTATCTTCTTTTCCTCTTCTGAAACCCAAAAATTTACCCTGTATAAAGCTGACAAGTCTATGTAATGGCTTTTAATCAGATTCAAAGCAGTATAGCTCCAACGTCAGCTGATCCTAGTGGATTCTGGCATGACTGCAGACTAAACCATGGCAAATGTACTCCTGCACAACTGCGTTTCTTGCAAGGTTGTACTATAGATCATTAAAACTTGTGGACTTCTCATTTGAAAGCGTTGCATCACTCATATCATTTAATCTTGTTTATTTGAGAACAGGATTCAGGGATCAAATGCTTAGAGTAGTCAAGGGTTTCTCAATGTCTAGACAGAATGGATTGTTCATCAACTCTTGCTTTGCTCACTGTCAAACTGAGAGGCAAGATACTTGGTTTGCCGATGATTCTCCTGTCATCAGGAAAAAGGTACAATTTCACTCAAATCTTTCCCACACAAACAATGTAACTTACAAGTAAAGGCTGCCTCTGGACGTCAGGCTCTTGTAAGAATCTGATATTGACTTTTGTCTATGGTATGTAGGCTGTGGCAATAGCAGTGGGAGATTGGTATTTCGATAGAGCGGAAGTAAAGTTAGTCGATTGCCCCTACCCGTGTGACAAGAGCTGCCACAACTTGGTGTTCAGATGATTGATTGATTCTGTTCTTTACTATCAGCATACATACCTTAGAAAGTTTCTTTCTTTCAAAAGGAAAGATCTTGTACCTTTGGCAGTACCAATGCCTCATTGGTATATAATTGATTTGTGTTATGGAAAACCATAATAAAAACCAAAACAAAGTTCTTAAAAGGAGCATAAATGTAATCACAGAGAAAAGGCTCTTTCTTTTGTTAATGCAAGTAGTTGATCTAAATATAAATTAGACATGTCAAGGTTGGTCCCAAAAAAATCAGCCTAACTAATAGTATA
>NC_025699.1:2187042-2273032 GCF_000633955.1 Camelina sativa | reverse complement strand
TACAGAAGAGAAACATGTGGTGGATGAAAACACTTCTGAAGCTGGTGCTGCTTTGTGCCCTGAGAAAGTTGTACCGTCAAACCAAGAATCAGACACAGTCCCAAAAGAAGAGATTGATGGGGGCGCTTCTTCTCCTGCTGATATCATTGAANATACCAATAAAATAGTAAAGGGATAGAGAAAGTGAAAAGAGTAAGAATATACAGAGTGTGTTGACAACTTGACACCCTGTTTTCCTGGGGTGTGTGAGTGACAGCTATCTAGTGTTCCCCACTTTGTGTGTGTATATGTGTGAGTGGTTTTTTTTTTCCACCTATCAATTGCTTTCAAACACTAACTTCTTCAACAACTCTGGAATAATAATCTGAATTCCTGAAGTTGAACCCTGTCCATTACTTTTTTCCTTCTTCACCTGCCATCTGCATCTTCTTCCATGGCTTCTGATTCTCACACTCCAACTGCAACTACTCCTGAAAAGGTAAACCAACTCAGAAGCATCCCTCTGTTCCTGAGACTCTTGTTATACATGATTATGCTCATGTCTGTCTGTATGTATGTACATGTACCTATGCGTGTTGGTTAATAAATAAACTTCTTCATCATGCTTTGATTTTCATAAGATCTATATGTTCTCAATGAGGCAGAGTCGAATATACTTGTATGTGTTTACACACAATCTTGTTTTGCTAGAGCAATTATTAGAAGGAAAAGAAAAAGTTGAACTTTCTAAAAAGTTCTAGATTATGCTCATGGATGTTGAAAGGAACCATCTTCATCCATATTTTTCTAGAAAACTCTTCTTACGTTTCAAAGAATGATTTTAGTTACATAAATAATTTTCTATTTCAGATCAAAGGTTTGTGTTATATAGTCTTATAGAGACTTATAAGAGACTTTTACTTTTACCTGATGCAGCCATTAGAGAACAAGGTGAACGAGGAAGCTAAGTTGATGGAGAAAGAGATTGGGTCGTCGGATTCTGCGAATGTTGTGAATGATAAACCGGCATTGGATTCAAACATAGAGGTCAATAAAGAAGAGACGATTGATCAAATTCCTGCGGGTGAACCAGAGAAAGAATCTCCTGCAGTGGTGGTAGAAGTTGAAGCAGTTGTGAAAGCAGAGGAATCTACAGAGTCAGAGAAACATGCAAATGGTGAGAGGGGAGCTGAAGAAGTTGAACTTAAAGAACCAACCCTTGTGAAGGAGGGTGTTGCAGAAGTTAATGTTGATGCGGAGAAGCCAACCGTGGAGAATGTTGTTGAAGTAAACAATAAGGATGAGACGAAGATTGTTGATGTACCTGATTCAGCAGATGAAGCTGGAGGCAAACTGGTGGAGCCAGTTGATGTTCAATCTGTTAGAGATGTATCTGCAGAGACGGCAGAAGAAAAAATCAAAGATGTGGAGGCTCTTGAAGTCGAGCCAAAGCCAGAGGCTTCCGAAAAAGTTGAGACTCAGCCTGAGAAAGTAAAGGAATTAGCCCCAGATGTTGAAGTAGTAAAGGCAGAGGAAACACCTGAAACAACAGAACAAGCTAAGGTTGAGCTTGAGGGAAAGCTGGAGGATATAAATGTTGTGGCCACAGACTCTGGTATCAACTCCAAGGATGAAAGGATATCTGAATCTGATTCTGCTTTGTGTCCTGAGGAAATTGTATCAACAAATCAGGAATCAGCCACTGACCCTAAAAAGGATATTGAAGGAGACGCTTCTTCTCCTGCTGATGTCATTGAGAAGGCCGTTACAGAAGAGAAGCATGTTGTGGATGAGCCATCAAAAGATGAAAAAATGTCTGAATCTGGTGCTGCTTTGTGCCCTGAAGAAATTGTATTGGCGACAAAACAAGAATCAGACACTGTCCCTAAAAATGAGACTGAAGGAGATGCTTCTTCTCCTATTGTCGTCATTGAGAAGGCCATTACAGAAGAGAAACATGTGGTGGATGAAAACACTTCTGAAGCTGGTGCTGCTTTGTGCCCTGAGAAAGTTGTACCGTCAAACCAAGAATCAGACACAGTCCCAAAAGAAGAGATTGATGGGGGCGCTTCTTCTCCTGCTGATATCATTGAAAAGGCCATTACTGAAGAGAAGCATGCAGTTGATGAACCATCAAAGGATGCAACAGCTTCTGGTTCTGCTTTAGTCCCTGAGAAAGTTGTACCATCAAACGAAGTATCAGACACAAACTCCAAAGAGGAGACTGAAGGAGACGCTTCTGCTCCTACTGATGTCATTGAGAAGGCCATAACTGAAGAGAAGCATGTAGTAGATGAACCATCAAAGGATGAAAACCCTTCTGAATCTGGTTCTGCATTGTTNTTTTCCTTCTTCACCTGCCATCTGCATCTTCTTCCATGGCTTCTGATTCTCACACTCCAACTGCAACTACTCCTGAAAAGGTAAACCAACTCAGAAGCATCCCTCTGTTCCTGAGACTCTTGTTATACATGATTATGCTCATGTCTGTCTGTATGTATGTACATGTACCTATGCGTGTTGGTTAATAAATAAACTTCTTCATCATGCTTTGATTTTCATAAGATCTATATGTTCTCAATGAGGCAGAGTCGAATATACTTGTATGTGTTTACACACAATCTTGTTTTGCTAGAGCAATTATTAGAAGGAAAAGAAAAAGTTGAACTTTCTAAAAAGTTCTAGATTATGCTCATGGATGTTGAAAGGAACCATCTTCATCCATATTTTTCTAGAAAACTCTTCTTACGTTTCAAAGAATGATTTTAGTTACATAAATAATTTTCTATTTCAGATCAAAGGTTTGTGTTATATAGTCTTATAGAGACTTATAAGAGACTTTTACTTTTACCTGATGCAGCCATTAGAGAACAAGGTGAACGAGGAAGCTAAGTTGATGGAGAAAGAGATTGGGTCGTCGGATTCTGCGAATGTTGTGAATGATAAACCGGCATTGGATTCAAACATAGAGGTCAATAAAGAAGAGACGATTGATCAAATTCCTGCGGGTGAACCAGAGAAAGAATCTCCTGCAGTGGTGGTAGAAGTTGAAGCAGTTGTGAAAGCAGAGGAATCTACAGAGTCAGAGAAACATGCAAATGGTGAGAGGGGAGCTGAAGAAGTTGAACTTAAAGAACCAACCCTTGTGAAGGAGGGTGTTGCAGAAGTTAATGTTGATGCGGAGAAGCCAACCGTGGAGAATGTTGTTGAAGTAAACAATAAGGATGAGACGAAGATTGTTGATGTACCTGATTCAGCAGATGAAGCTGGAGGCAAACTGGTGGAGCCAGTTGATGTTCAATCTGTTAGAGATGTATCTGCAGAGACGGCAGAAGAAAAAATCAAAGATGTGGAGGCTCTTGAAGTCGAGCCAAAGCCAGAGGCTTCCGAAAAAGTTGAGACTCAGCCTGAGAAAGTAAAGGAATTAGCCCCAGATGTTGAAGTAGTAAAGGCAGAGGAAACACCTGAAACAACAGAACAAGCTAAGGTTGAGCTTGAGGGAAAGCTGGAGGATATAAATGTTGTGGCCACAGACTCTGGTATCAACTCCAAGGATGAAAGGATATCTGAATCTGATTCTGCTTTGTGTCCTGAGGAAATTGTATCAACAAATCAGGAATCAGCCACTGACCCTAAAAAGGATATTGAAGGAGACGCTTCTTCTCCTGCTGATGTCATTGAGAAGGCCGTTACAGAAGAGAAGCATGTTGTGGATGAGCCATCAAAAGATGAAAAAATGTCTGAATCTGGTGCTGCTTTGTGCCCTGAAGAAATTGTATTGGCGACAAAACAAGAATCAGACACTGTCCCTAAAAATGAGACTGAAGGAGATGCTTCTTCTCCTATTGTCGTCATTGAGAAGGCCATTACAGAAGAGAAACATGTGGTGGATGAAAACACTTCTGAAGCTGGTGCTGCTTTGTGCCCTGAGAAAGTTGTACCGTCAAACCAAGAATCAGACACAGTCCCAAAAGAAGAGATTGATGGGGGCGCTTCTTCTCCTGCTGATATCATTGAAAAGGCCATTACTGAAGAGAAGCATGCAGTTGATGAACCATCAAAGGATGCAACAGCTTCTGGTTCTGCTTTAGTCCCTGAGAAAGTTGTACCATCAAACGAAGTATCAGACACAAACTCCAAAGAGGAGACTGAAGGAGACGCTTCTGCTCCTACTGATGTCATTGAGAAGGCCATAACTGAAGAGAAGCATGTAGTAGATGAACCATCAAAGGATGAAAACCCTTCTGAATCTGGTTCTGCATTGTTCCCTGAGACAGTCGTACCCACAAACCAGGATTCAGACACAACCCCGAAAAAGGAGACAGAAGGAGACGTTTCTTATCCTGCTGATGTCATTGAGAATGCCATTACTGAAGAGAAGCATGTAGTGGAAGAACCATCAAAGGATGAACAAGAGACTGTAAGTGAAGCCAAAGATGTCGTCACTAAACTAGCTACAGAAGGTGAGAACATCAAGAAAGATACTGAATCACTTGCTGCAGTCATCAAAAGCGAAGAGACTTTGAAAGAAACTGATACAGAATCAGGAGAGAAGGAAACTGCAGCAACCAAACAAGAGGAAGTAGCAGAGGTTGTAGAAACAGCACCTGTAGTCAAAGAGAGCGATGAGCCGAAACAGCAAANATTTTTCTAGAAAACTCTTCTTACGTTTCAAAGAATGATTTTAGTTACATAAATAATTTTCTATTTCAGATCAAAGGTTTGTGTTATATAGTCTTATAGAGACTTATAAGAGACTTTTACTTTTACCTGATGCAGCCATTAGAGAACAAGGTGAACGAGGAAGCTAAGTTGATGGAGAAAGAGATTGGGTCGTCGGATTCTGCGAATGTTGTGAATGATAAACCGGCATTGGATTCAAACATAGAGGTCAATAAAGAAGAGACGATTGATCAAATTCCTGCGGGTGAACCAGAGAAAGAATCTCCTGCAGTGGTGGTAGAAGTTGAAGCAGTTGTGAAAGCAGAGGAATCTACAGAGTCAGAGAAACATGCAAATGGTGAGAGGGGAGCTGAAGAAGTTGAACTTAAAGAACCAACCCTTGTGAAGGAGGGTGTTGCAGAAGTTAATGTTGATGCGGAGAAGCCAACCGTGGAGAATGTTGTTGAAGTAAACAATAAGGATGAGACGAAGATTGTTGATGTACCTGATTCAGCAGATGAAGCTGGAGGCAAACTGGTGGAGCCAGTTGATGTTCAATCTGTTAGAGATGTATCTGCAGAGACGGCAGAAGAAAAAATCAAAGATGTGGAGGCTCTTGAAGTCGAGCCAAAGCCAGAGGCTTCCGAAAAAGTTGAGACTCAGCCTGAGAAAGTAAAGGAATTAGCCCCAGATGTTGAAGTAGTAAAGGCAGAGGAAACACCTGAAACAACAGAACAAGCTAAGGTTGAGCTTGAGGGAAAGCTGGAGGATATAAATGTTGTGGCCACAGACTCTGGTATCAACTCCAAGGATGAAAGGATATCTGAATCTGATTCTGCTTTGTGTCCTGAGGAAATTGTATCAACAAATCAGGAATCAGCCACTGACCCTAAAAAGGATATTGAAGGAGACGCTTCTTCTCCTGCTGATGTCATTGAGAAGGCCGTTACAGAAGAGAAGCATGTTGTGGATGAGCCATCAAAAGATGAAAAAATGTCTGAATCTGGTGCTGCTTTGTGCCCTGAAGAAATTGTATTGGCGACAAAACAAGAATCAGACACTGTCCCTAAAAATGAGACTGAAGGAGATGCTTCTTCTCCTATTGTCGTCATTGAGAAGGCCATTACAGAAGAGAAACATGTGGTGGATGAAAACACTTCTGAAGCTGGTGCTGCTTTGTGCCCTGAGAAAGTTGTACCGTCAAACCAAGAATCAGACACAGTCCCAAAAGAAGAGATTGATGGGGGCGCTTCTTCTCCTGCTGATATCATTGAAAAGGCCATTACTGAAGAGAAGCATGCAGTTGATGAACCATCAAAGGATGCAACAGCTTCTGGTTCTGCTTTAGTCCCTGAGAAAGTTGTACCATCAAACGAAGTATCAGACACAAACTCCAAAGAGGAGACTGAAGGAGACGCTTCTGCTCCTACTGATGTCATTGAGAAGGCCATAACTGAAGAGAAGCATGTAGTAGATGAACCATCAAAGGATGAAAACCCTTCTGAATCTGGTTCTGCATTGTTCCCTGAGACAGTCGTACCCACAAACCAGGATTCAGACACAACCCCGAAAAAGGAGACAGAAGGAGACGTTTCTTATCCTGCTGATGTCATTGAGAATGCCATTACTGAAGAGAAGCATGTAGTGGAAGAACCATCAAAGGATGAACAAGAGACTGTAAGTGAAGCCAAAGATGTCGTCACTAAACTAGCTACAGAAGGTGAGAACATCAAGAAAGATACTGAATCACTTGCTGCAGTCATCAAAAGCGAAGAGACTTTGAAAGAAACTGATACAGAATCAGGAGAGAAGGAAACTGCAGCAACCAAACAAGAGGAAGTAGCAGAGGTTGTAGAAACAGCACCTGTTGTCAAAGAGAGCGATGAGCCGAAACAGCAAACAGAAGTGACAGCCAAAGAAGTTCCTGTGAAGCAAAAACATTCAAACAGCATTATATCAAAGGTGAAGCAATCTCTTGTTAAAGCAAAGAAAGCAATCATTGGAAAATCACCAAGCTCTAAGACTATCACAACTGAAGAAGCCNACAAGGTGAACGAGGAAGCTAAGTTGATGGAGAAAGAGATTGGGTCGTCGGATTCTGCGAATGTTGTGAATGATAAACCGGCATTGGATTCAAACATAGAGGTCAATAAAGAAGAGACGATTGATCAAATTCCTGCGGGTGAACCAGAGAAAGAATCTCCTGCAGTGGTGGTAGAAGTTGAAGCAGTTGTGANCCAAAGAAGAAATCAAAGTCAAGTGATTAAAAAAAAGATTCATGAGTTGGGTTCCATTAAAAGTTTTCAGGTACTTTTTATTTAATTTGTTGGTTTTTGCTTCGTGTTGGGGTGGGGGGGGAGAAAAAAAAAAAAAGAACATTCTTTTTTCTTTGGTTTTTGTAATGGCTTTGTGTGGTTTATATAACTTATATCTANAGAGTCAGAGAAACATGCAAATGGTGAGAGGGGAGCTGAAGAAGTTGAACTTAAAGAACCAACCCTTGTGAAGGAGGGTGTTGCAGAAGTTAATGTTGATGCGGAGAAGCCAACCGTGGAGAATGTTGTTGAAGTAAACAATAAGGATGAGACGAAGATTGTTGATGTACCTGATTCAGCAGATGAAGCTGGAGGCAAACTGGTGGAGCCAGTTGATGTTCAATCTGTTAGAGATGTATCTGCAGAGACGGCAGAAGAAAAAATCAAAGATGTGGAGGCTCTTGAAGTCGAGCCAAAGCCAGAGGCTTCCGAAAAAGTTGAGACTCAGCCTGAGAAAGTAAAGGAATTAGCCCCAGATGTTGAAGTAGTAAAGGCAGAGGAAACACCTGAAACAACAGAACAAGCTAAGGTTGAGCTTGAGGGAAAGCTGGAGGATATAAATGTTGTGGCCACAGACTCTGGTATCAACTCCAAGGATGAAAGGATATCTGAATCTGATTCTGCTTTGTGTCCTGAGGAAATTGTATCAACAAATCAGGAATCAGCCACTGACCCTAAAAAGGATATTGAAGGAGACGCTTCTTCTCCTGCTGATGTCATTGAGAAGGCCGTTACAGAAGAGAAGCATGTTGTGGATGAGCCATCAAAAGATGAAAAAATGTCTGAATCTGGTGCTGCTTTGTGCCCTGAAGAAATTGTATTGGCGACAAAACAAGAATCAGACACTGTCCCTAAAAATGAGACTGAAGGAGATGCTTCTTCTCCTATTGTCGTCATTGAGAAGGCCATTACAGAAGAGAAACATGTGGTGGATGAAAACACTTCTGAAGCTGGTGCTGCTTTGTGCCCTGAGAAAGTTGTACCGTCAAACCAAGAATCAGACACAGTCCCAAAAGAAGAGATTGATGGGGGCGCTTCTTCTCCTGCTGATATCATTGAAAAGGCCATTACTGAAGAGAAGCATGCAGTTGATGAACCATCAAAGGATGCAACAGCTTCTGGTTCTGCTTTAGTCCCTGAGAAAGTTGTACCATCAAACGAAGTATCAGACACAAACTCCAAAGAGGAGACTGAAGGAGACGCTTCTGCTCCTACTGATGTCATTGAGAAGGCCATAACTGAAGAGAAGCATGTAGTAGATGAACCATCAAAGGATGAAAACCCTTCTGAATCTGGTTCTGCATTGTTCCCTGAGACAGTCGTACCCACAAACCAGGATTCAGACACAACCCCGAAAAAGGAGACAGAAGGAGACGTTTCTTATCCTGCTGATGTCATTGAGAATGCCATTACTGAAGAGAAGCATGTAGTGGAAGAACCATCAAAGGATGAACAAGAGACTGTAAGTGAAGCCAAAGATGTCGTCACTAAACTAGCTACAGAAGGTGAGAACATCAAGAAAGATACTGAATCACTTGCTGCAGTCATCAAAAGCGAAGAGACTTTGAAAGAAACTGATACAGAATCAGGAGAGAAGGAAACTGCAGCAACCAAACAAGAGGAAGTAGCAGAGGTTGTAGAAACAGCACCTGTAGTCAAAGAGAGCGATGAGCCGAAACAGCAAACAGAAGTGACAGCCAAAGAAGTTCCTGTGAAGCAAAAACATTCAAACAGCATTATATCAAAGGTGAAGCAATCTCTTGTTAAAGCAAAGAAAGCAATCATTGGAAAATCACCAAGCTCTAAGACTATCACAACTGAAGAAGCCAAAGAAGAAATCAAAGTCAAGTGATTAAAAAAAAGATTCATGAGTTGGGTTCCATTAAAAGTTTTCAGGTACTTTTTATTTAATTTGTTGGTTTTTGCTTCGTGTTGGGGTGGGGGGGGAGAAAAAAAAAAAAAGAACATTCTTTTTTCTTTGGTTTTTGTAATGGCTTTGTGTGGTTTATATAACTTATATCTATAAACATACAAAGATTTGCCTTTGTTTTATGGATGTGTGTTGAGAAATTTCTTCAAGATTATCATTCATCACGAAATTCTCAGAATCAAAAAGTTTGTATTTTTCTCTGCGGCATTTCATCAAACACCTTCTCTGCATAATGCATCTACCCACAAATTTTACCAATCAAATTGTTACCCACGAAAGACAGACCTGCCGATCCAATGCTTTTAAGTGATACGGCGGCGAGAATTGACGTCGACGGCGGTCGAACTGGCGTGAGTGAGTGAAGAAGAAGATGCTTCTTTTTTTTTGGAGGGAAAATCAAGAATCTGGTTCATATCAATTTCACGTTCCGTTACTATCGTCCAGAAGTTATAATAATAACCCCGTTTTAGCAACCCTTTAATATCTGGGCCCGTAATGGGCTCAGAGTTGTAATCACAAAACTTTAAATAATGGATACGAAACCAATGTCGGCAGAGGTTTTGTTTTTTTTGTTCTTTTTTTTTTTGTTTTGCCATGATTTTTTAAGTCAACAATATTTGAATACAAAGCGAATTTGAACGCCAAAACAAAGAAAAAAAAAGGGAACTTGAAAGTTCGAGATATTATTAAAGTCAAGGTTGCATAGAAGAATCGACCAACTCAAAAGGATAAGAACAAATGGTTTAATTTAAATCAAGACATTACTATTTACCACTTATTTCGTAACAAATCAAAAAGGGCATTACAACTTTTGATTAGGACATCATATATACAGAAACAACTTTGATTAGGACATCATATCTAANATCAGACACTGTCCCTAAAAATGAGACTGAAGGAGATGCTTCTTCTCCTATTGTCGTCATTGAGAAGGCCATTACAGAAGAGAAACATGTGGTGGATGAAAACACTTCTGAAGCTGGTGCTGCTTTGTGCCCTGAGAAAGTTGTACCGTCAAACCAAGAATCAGACACAGTCCCAAAAGAAGAGATTGATGGGGGCGCTTCTTCTCCTGCTGATATCATTGAAAAGGCCATTACTGAAGAGAAGCATGCAGTTGATGAACCATCAAAGGATGCAACAGCTTCTGGTTCTGCTTTAGTCCCTGAGAAAGTTGTACCATCAAACGAAGTATCAGACACAAACTCCAAAGAGGAGACTGAAGGAGACGCTTCTGCTCCTACTGATGTCATTGAGAAGGCCATAACTGAAGAGAAGCATGTAGTAGATGAACCATCAAAGGATGAAAACCCTTCTGAATCTGGTTCTGCATTGTTCCCTGAGACAGTCGTACCCACAAACCAGGATTCAGACACAACCCCGAAAAAGGAGACAGAAGGAGACGTTTCTTATCCTGCTGATGTCATTGAGAATGCCATTACTGAAGAGAAGCATGTAGTGGAAGAACCATCAAAGGATGAACAAGAGACTGTAAGTGAAGCCAAAGATGTCGTCACTAAACTAGCTACAGAAGGTGAGAACATCAAGAAAGATACTGAATCACTTGCTGCAGTCATCAAAAGCGAAGAGACTTTGAAAGAAACTGATACAGAATCAGGAGAGAAGGAAACTGCAGCAACCAAACAAGAGGAAGTAGCAGAGGTTGTAGAAACAGCACCTGTAGTCAAAGAGAGCGATGAGCCGAAACAGCAAACAGAAGTGACAGCCAAAGAAGTTCCTGTGAAGCAAAAACATTCAAACAGCATTATATCAAAGGTGAAGCAATCTCTTGTTAAAGCAAAGAAAGCAATCATTGGAAAATCACCAAGCTCTAAGACTATCACAACTGAAGAAGCCAAAGAAGAAATCAAAGTCAAGTGATTAAAAAAAAGATTCATGAGTTGGGTTCCATTAAAAGTTTTCAGGTACTTTTTATTTAATTTGTTGGTTTTTGCTTCGTGTTGGGGTGGGGGGGGAGAAAAAAAAAAAAAGAACATTCTTTTTTCTTTGGTTTTTGTAATGGCTTTGTGTGGTTTATATAACTTATATCTATAAACATACAAAGATTTGCCTTTGTTTTATGGATGTGTGTTGAGAAATTTCTTCAAGATTATCATTCATCACGAAATTCTCAGAATCAAAAAGTTTGTATTTTTCTCTGCGGCATTTCATCAAACACCTTCTCTGCATAATGCATCTACCCACAAATTTTACCAATCAAATTGTTACCCACGAAAGACAGACCTGCCGATCCAATGCTTTTAAGTGATACGGCGGCGAGAATTGACGTCGACGGCGGTCGAACTGGCGTGAGTGAGTGAAGAAGAAGATGCTTCTTTTTTTTTGGAGGGAAAATCAAGAATCTGGTTCATATCAATTTCACGTTCCGTTACTATCGTCCAGAAGTTATAATAATAACCCCGTTTTAGCAACCCTTTAATATCTGGGCCCGTAATGGGCTCAGAGTTGTAATCACAAAACTTTAAATAATGGATACGAAACCAATGTCGGCAGAGGTTTTGTTTTTTTTGTTCTTTTTTTTTTTGTTTTGCCATGATTTTTTAAGTCAACAATATTTGAATACAAAGCGAATTTGAACGCCAAAACAAAGAAAAAAAAAGGGAACTTGAAAGTTCGAGATATTATTAAAGTCAAGGTTGCATAGAAGAATCGACCAACTCAAAAGGATAAGAACAAATGGTTTAATTTAAATCAAGACATTACTATTTACCACTTATTTCGTAACAAATCAAAAAGGGCATTACAACTTTTGATTAGGACATCATATATACAGAAACAACTTTGATTAGGACATCATATCTAATAATATTGTGTGGTGTCAATTCAGTGCCACGGTTTATGCGTTGGTGTCGGCCAGAGTATTTTAAGTTTAACTACATAAAGAAATAAAAATATATTAAACTAGTAGTGGTCATTTTTATCATCGAGTACTGCCGAGTGTCACGAAAGCAACTTTAGGAAGAAAGAACATATGCAATTTATGCTGACAGACGAAGCCAGAGTAGCATCATTCACACTAACTCACTTTAAACCATCTTTCTAATTTACAACTTTCTTGCTTTGCTCCAAAGATTATTCTTCTTGACAGCTAAGCTTTGTTGTCATCGATACAATTATATAGATTGGTCACTTGTTTTCACTAGAAAAAAAAAAAAAAGGAAGTCCAGATGAAAACAAAACAAATTCGAAGTTCAAATACAATTTTTTTTAACGCAAATATAAGCTACCTATGATCGAGCTGCATTCTAAGTAAACCATAAGAATTGTGCAATTAATTTTTGCTAATTGTATTTTGTATTGCTAGTGATATTAAAGAAGTCCAATCAAAATGTCGGTTATTGTAACGCAGACCGACCTATATGAGTTTAAATTCATACTACAAATTAATATGCAGATCTACATTGCATCTAACTATTATGTTTATATCCAGCCTTATAAATTACATTTACATAAATATATTGATACCATACAATGAATACCAACTAAGGAATGAACAAACCAAAAGAGTGTAAAGCAATTAAGCATAAAGTATTAAAGTTCATGGCCATGTTCTATGGAGTTATGGAGCATGGGTTTGACACGTGAGATGACGGCCGGGTTATGCGTTGACAGACCTGAAGGCGTGTAAGTGGACAACGTGTCATAAGCCTGTTAGTAGAAGGTGTGAGACTTTCCATACCTGTCGCCGACCTCCACGGCGGAGATTGTCCCGGCCCACATTCGTATTCCGACAACAGTAATGGTTTGAGTAAATAGTATTAAGGTTTGCATACAGAATACAGATAATGTGTTCTGCTACGTGTACCCCTTTCTGACAACTGACAAGTGAATTTTACTCAAACCTAAACCTAAACCAAATTTGAATTACCATATTTCAACAACTTTCAACTAACATTGTTTGTAGTCTTAAAAAGTTAATTATTATGTACCATTATAAAGTATGTAGTCGAACACGCTTATTAAATTGGTTATCTTTTCGTGCACGCCATCTATATACCGTTGGTCATTTTATTTGGTTCCATATAATCTTAATTTGAATGCCTGTTTTTTTCTATAAATTTACCTATTATTTGTTTTTTTTTTTTTTGGGTACAGAATTAATGAATCTGAGGAATCACACAGTAAATATCAAGTATACAGTATGTATGACTGATTGATTCCTCATATTTTAGGAATGTTAACTTAAATATTAATAAATATGATATTGTGTGTTCTTTACGAATTTTGGTTTGATTGAAGATAGAGTGAAAGAAAAAATTTGAGAATATATAAAATTTTAAAACTAGTTCAATGTATGAAATTGTTATTTAGTTAATCATACCTGATACCTCACATCCCCAAAGATAAAAAGGCCAAATATCTAAAATTAATCATCAAGGTTTTCCTAAATCCTCACATGACCAATAAAATTCTGACACATAGATATTTATTCTATATTTTAATTAAAATAAATAAATAACAAAAAAAAAATACATTGTGTAAATAAAAATTAACCAAAAAAAAATTGTAAAAAAAAATAAATCCTTACTTTTACTTGCACTAACCTACTTTCAAACTAATTTATAATTATAACCATATCATTTTCTAATTAACTCTAATTAATTCAATTTCTTCTTTATTTAATCTTTAAAGTTTGTTCATATTTATTTATTTTTCTCTTTCACTTTTTAGTTTTCATTTTATCAAAATTAAATATAAAAAAAAGACTAAAAAGTAAAAATAAAAGTTCATCAAACTAACATTTGTCTCGGACGGCTTCCTACTAGTAATAAATAAAAAACTATTACCCCTATAGAAAGGGGAAAATCACAGAATAAGGACCACGTGGCTAAAGCCGCTTGGCTCATAAAATATCTCTGAAGTACTCGCGTCCTATTATATATATAGGCAGACATATCAGGGGAGAGAGTAAAGAGTCCAAAGTCATCAAAAGAGATAAACCATCAAAGTTTTCTTATCAATTTCAAGAGCTTCAAGATGACTACAGCCACTTTCGTAGAGATTCTTCTGGCCATACTTTTGCCTCCTCTCGGTGTCTTTCTCAAATTTGGTTGCAAGGTACGCATACTTTAGTTAGATTTTTTATCTTCAATTTTACTATTTCTTTTCATTAGAAAGAGTGGTTTTTAAAACTTATAAATTACTCGAATTTTTTTTTTTTTTTTTTGACAATTTCTTTTGCTTCTTGCAGGTTGAGTTTTGGATATGTTTGATTTTGACGCTGTTTGGTTATCTTCCCGGGATTCTTTACGCTCTTTACATCATCACCAAGTAGAGAGATTTGATCTCTCTCCTCTGTTCTTTCCCTCTGTTTCCTTGTAAGCTTTCTCTCTCCCTCAATACATGTTGATATAATATAACATAGATCGATGCGTACTTGTGATCGCCATAGAACAAGTGTTCTTAAGAAGAAATATCTTTGATTTAGTTGAGTTATATATGTTTTACACAAAGAAACTATGTGTATATATATGTTAGGTGAACCAATTTCTTAGCTACGAAGACTAACCTCACCCTGATAAGAAGTTAGTTAGATACTGATATAACTATTCACTTTGTAACATCTTCCAAAACTATCGAATGAATACGTGCTAGGATCGATTAGAAAACTAGTTGAAATAACATTGTGAGTTTGTTTTTTCTTCCTTTCGATCTATATTAGTACAAGGAATTTTTCTGACCAAAGTTTAACTTTGCTTTTGTTGTTATTGTGTGTAGGTGGAACAGCTGTTTCGTCTTGTTCTCTCTTTGGGACTGATTCTTCAATTATTTTATGTTATGAGTAAATTAATTATTGTTGGTTGTATTTGTATTATTGTATAATTTCTGCTGATATGAAGAAGAAATCGTTGGTTCTATATGAGGAACTTGTTTTTTTTACGTTATATAATTAGATAAAACGTTACAATGGGGAGTTTTGGATTTGGGACCACCATTCAAAATTTTAAACCCAATTTAAAACCCAACTTTATATAAAACCATATACGTATGGTCACATGTCTCTCATCTCATCACCAACAAATATGCACCATATTAAAACTCACGTGGTCCATGAGAAATACAACAGATTCATCCCCACCGGTTGTTCGTAACCAAATTTTGATCTACACGTTTTTGTCATCTAATCGTTGACATGAACCAGTAATAGACCTTTTGAATTTTGGAAAATACTAGTGCATGAACAAAGTGGAAAATAAAAATAATTATGTTGAGTAGCTATACATGAATACTTTAATCGGAGACGGATACAAAGCATAAAAATGGTTAAGAGGCAAATAACGAGTGTGTTTAGCCTTAGAAAAAGCTCTAGGAATGTTGTTCAAACAAAAAAGACCTCGTTATTTGCCTTCTAACCTTTGTTTTTTTGGTTTTACATCTGTACTTTTGTTTGTAACAAAATATATATTTACTGAGTTACTGCAAGTATGTGTAGGTTGCATTGTAAAAGATCGGGTATGGACGTATGGTGTCAATTTAATCGTTCTTCGGATTCATATGTTTTTTTTTATGTTGCTTCGGTTTGTTTAGTCGGTCGACAGATGTTACGCTTTATATCCACTAAAAAAACATACGTCGGAGATGAATTGGATCAGATTTTGGTCTAGATGAGTCTTGTTATCCAAACAAAACATACGTGAATTATCGACTAATGTAAGTGTTTTAACTTTCTAATAAATTGTAGTCGGTTACAAACTCATGTAATGACGTAACTGGGGTTTTGATGTACTATATAATAAGAAGTTGACTCTTTGTTGATACATGTATTCTCGTCGGTATCACACGAGTCCTGACCGTGACGCGCAAAGAAAGACTGATAGGGCAAAGGCAAACATAGCAACGTAACAATAATAATTAAAAAAATGCTATTATTCCATACACTCTTTCAACACGCAATGGATGCTCTTAAATGGTAGGTAATCCAGGAAAGATTAGGAACATATCTTGCAAAAATGCCAAGTTTGTCCCCAAAAAATATCCATATTGCCTTGTTTATATAGTCAAAAAGAAAAAGAAAAACAAATTCTTTATTAGTTTAGCTTAAAGATGAAGGCAAACAAATAAAAATAAGGGAAAATAATAATACGTGGCTCAAAAATATCTAAAAAGTTAAGTCCTATATATATATAAATGTGAGAGATATACATTGAAGGAAAGAGTAAAGAAGAAGAAGAAGAAAACACACTTTGAAGCTTTTTAATAATATAATCTCAGAATCTTGAAAGAGCTTATATAAAAAAATGAGTACAGCTACTTTTGTTGATATTATTATCGCTGTCCTCTTGCCTCCTCTTGGAGTCTTTCTCAGATTTGGTTGCGGGGTAATTATCTATCTTTTCTTCTTAGTATAATTTTGGACTGACTTTTTAATTTAATTAAGAATTAATCTTATGCTAATATTTTTGGTTGCAGGTTGAGTTTTGGATATGTTTGGTTTTGACGCTGCTTGGATATATTCCTGGGATCATCTACGCTATTTATGTCCTCACCAAATGATTTACCAACCATCCCTCTCCTTGTAAGCTCTCTTTACTGATCTCTTTTAATGTTTGATCATTTTGATATAGTTTTGCTTTATTAGGAAATTAATTATTATTATTCTAAATTAAAATAAGATATTGGTCTGACACCAAAAGAGAGTAAAAGATTGATAAATGTGTACTGTTAAGATAAGATTATGAGAATTTTCTGACCAATCTTTTTACTTTACTTTTGTCGTTATTGTTGTGTAGGAACAGCTGTTTCGTCGTGTTCTCCGTCTCTTCGTTTGTGACTGATTCATCGTTTCTTTCATCAGAGTTTTTATGTTTTTTTTCTAAGTAATTAATCATCAGTGTTGTTTGTGTTTGCTTTGTTATATAATGTTGTGTTAATATTATAATTTATAAAACAAGAGAGCTTTGTGTGAAGAATTTGCTTATTCGAGCTTCTGTTTTTTTTCTTAATTACGAAAAAAGATTGGGAATTTATGTTGCCTTTGGACCACCACTAAAAAAACCTTATACGTTACAGAAATACATGGCCACACGCATCATTTCGTCACCAATAAATTGGCCCCATTGCTTGGCACCATTAGCGATATCCACGAGAAACACTTCATTCACCCACCGGTTGTTATCACATATNAAAAAAAAAAAAAAAAAAAAAAACTCAATTTTGATATGTCGGCTCATACTATATCTTATTCAAATATAATCAAATTAATTCAATAGACTACACACGATTGATCATACAGTATATGTGGCGAGTCTGGAAAGAAACCAAACCGCAGATAACCGACTCGTCGGCGACGAGTCGATTCATCAATGTTTTCCGTTTCGATAAACTAATGGAAAATAAGAATCAAGCAAAATATTAACAAATTCAAATGCGATATGACACAAAATAACTAACTACACAAACAAACATCATAAATGATGAAGCTTACACCAAGTTGCTTCATCTCTGAATGTTCCAATCAATCAAACTAACCCCAAGCTCCAAAAATAATCCCAAATCTCTCTTGCCTTTGAGCAATGATTAAAGCTCAAAAGCTAATGGTCCAAATACAACTTCAAGAGATCATTCCAAAGCATCCACCATGATGAGAGCTCAAGACTATAATGCTCCTTACAATTTGCTTACTCTTTGAACTGCCATTCTCTTCGGCACATTGGGCAATGAGCTTGACTCGTCTGCGAATTCACCCATTTCAATATACAGTGAAGATGAAATGCGTGGTTGCAAGCTCCCCAAACTGCCCTAACACCAAAACAATTAAGGTGTAAGACACGCAGTTTTGTTTTTTTGGTTTCTATTACCATAAGTAAATAAACCAGCTTAGCTATGTTCTCGGTAAGCATGAAAAAGGGAGTGTGTGTTCGAAGCAACAATTAATAAAGTGAAGACATGAAAGCAGAGAACTTTACTTAGAGGGCAATCATCTCCAGGAAGTTTGCAATCAGGACAACAACCATCAAAAGCCATCCGACATATCCCACATGTTTCGTCTTGTGCATCCCATGTCCATGAAGCAACTGCATGCCATCTATCCACAGGAGAACCAATTAGTTAAAGACGAGCAACTCAGCATTGTAAAAGCTCATATGTTGGAGCTGAGGTTGTTGTATAAGAGAATAATGCATAAGGTAAAGGGACAAGGAACTTACTCTGTTTTTTATGGTATGCAGGACAGAAGTAGCATAGAAAGTCAAGTGCAACAATTTCAATTTCTTCCTTAACTTGTGCAACAAATCAAACAATGCAGGCAGTTTGAACAAACTAAGTCTAGTTAATAAACATCAGTAACCCCGATCATAAAGGATCATCAGTCTACTATATTAGATGATCACTATCAAAAGTCCTGGGGTGACTGACTCTATCATCACTTAACCTGCAACCTAACGCAGCCTAAAATAAATTTTCCAACAGAGAGCTAAAAAAAGATAAAGCAAAAAAAAGGATACGCAAAATCTTGACTTTCATGGCCTTCCTCCTGTATAAACAAAAATCTTCAATCAGTTTCATAAACCCTTTTATAAGCCTTAAGATGGTTTACAGACGGTAAAAATTAAGACACTCAGAAGGCAAATCTTACAAAAGACAACAAAAGCTGAAGGTATAAGTCTTATGTGCAACACACTAATACACGAATTACTCGAAAAGTTAAGCATTGAGATCATTAAAAAAACCACTGAAGCCATAAGACAAATATGAAATATACGAATTGAATATTCTTTCTGTGAGGCATTTTATCGAACAACTGGTATGCAAAAATCAAATTTCGATCGGTGAACTCCACAAACTCAAACTAATCGAAGTAGAAACCAGAGACCAACCTAAACCCAGAACGATATATCAGTGTGAAACGCAGAATAATTAAGTGCCAAGGAACGTAATTTTCTCAAGAACTAATTAATCTCAAACCGGAACCAAAAAATACAAAATCCGAACACATTACCTTCAAAGTCTGAAACTTTCTCCGAATGAATCGTGAAGGTTGATGTTCTAACCGAACGATGCAATCGAAATAGTAAAATTCTTCACCGGGAAAGAAGGATTGTAGTGGCACCGGCGAGGATCGGACTTGGGAAGAGCAAAGACGAAACGAATGTAGGAAAAGTGTCGACGGACGTGTTCCACTGATTATGTGGGCCGAAACAAATTGGGCTTCAAATTGTTTTTAGATTAGCAGCCCAAATCTGAAGAGGCTTTTAAATATTATTTTTATTAATCTTGAAATACTCTTATTTTACAAAATACAGAATCGAGTAGGGGATTTATTTTAAAACACATGAATATTCAAATGTTAGTCCATATGAAAAACAAAAGGAAATATATCTTGAAAAGATTTTACAACTTGTCAATAATTCAGTGAATGTCTTAAGTTACAAAACCTAGTGTAATCTACATGTGAAATACACTTACATGTCGTCATACATGCATGTATATTCTGTATATGCATGCATGTATATTCTGTATATGCATATATTTAGAAGAAAATAAAATGGTAGTGTCTAAAAACGGTGTTTGATAAGATTTACACATCATCAAATTTAAAATCTATCAAATACGCATGTATAATGTATATCTACATAGATACATCATAAAAAAAAAAAAATACAATAGTTGCCTCCGGTTGAAACATTAATACATTATTGTTTTATAATTTTACAAAGTCGCATTCACTATATGCAGGTTCAGAACTTCTTGACGTAATTATTCGAATTCCCTATTATTTTTCCATCACGTCTCCAAATATTGATAAATATCTACATTTCACAAACACTAGGCAGTTTAAATTTATTAACCTAACAAGCTATATTTTATCTCTGTAATGTTTTCGTTCGTTAATTTACAAGTCAATAATCCACAGTCAAAGTATCCAATAAAACGAGTAATTCCAGATACGTATTGAGAAAGAATCTTTGACCCAAATTATGAAAAGAAATCTTAGGAATTTATCACAAATATTCACAAAATATTTATGTTTATACAAGAATACGTTTGCAAAGTCTATAATACAGCTTTATTCGCTGCACTTAATAATTTTATGACTAGCTGTAATCTAATATTTAAGGAGAGACACATGTTTGTACCTCTTCATCACTATATAAGTATAACAACTCATCCGCTAACTCAAAACAAAACAAACACACACAAAAAGAAAAACAAAAAAGAGAGAATAAGTTTCCAATGACGAGAAAGAAAGTAAAACTTGCTTTCATTACCAACGATTCATCGAGGAAAGCAACTTTCAAGAAAAGAAAGAAAGGGTTAATGAAGAAAGTGAATGAGCTCTCCACTTTGTGTGGTATCAGTGCATGTGCCATCATCTACAGTCCGTACGATTCCAACCCCGAAGTGTGGCCATCAAATTCCGGTGTGCAGAGGATAGTCTCAGAGTTCAGGACGCTTCCAGAAATGGACCAACAAAAGAAGATGGTGGACCAAGAAACCTTTCTCAGACAAAGGATTGCGAAAGCGTCCGATCATTTGAGGAGACAAAGAAAAGATAACCGGGAGCTAGAGATGACCGAAGTCATGTTCCAGTGTTTGATAGGAAACATGGGAATGTTTCATATGAATATCATGGATCTTAATGATTTAGGTTTTTTGATTGAACAATATCTCAAAGATATTAATCGCAGGTTTGAGATTTTACAGAGCTCTGGCATGGAGGTCGGCGAGTCTTCCAATGCTGCTGGTGCGGTCGGGACTACCTTTGAAAGGACTGGATCAATGGAGATCATGGCGTCTACAACCCCACCAACCACCACACCTAATGATCAGGCGGGTTCTTCCTCTTCACCATTGGCAGCTTTTCTAAACCCTCTTCAACAACAACAACACCAACAATTTCGTTATCCCTCATCTCCGCATGTTGGACTCTATGAGCAATCTCCAAGTTTGAATTTAAACCTAAATCAGAACTATAGTCAGAACCAACAACAATGGTTTATGGAGATGACGCACCACCAGCCTGAACCATTGAACTATGCAGCTGATGATGAGCAAAGGGGTTTTCTATTTATGGATGATAACAACCACCAACCCCAACACCAGCATGATCAACAGATCCTTGGTGGTTCGTCCACTGTTTCAACTACCGTCGTTACTTCAAGCAGCACGATCCCCGTTACCAATCCAAGTCCTACCAATAATACATGGTTTCGTTAGTATTTCCTTTCTATGTGGTTTTACCAGAGTTTAAGAGTGGGTTTCAAGTCCTAGTAAGCATATCAATAATTATATTCAAATGTTCTTTACGGTTGTAATAAACTTGCATAACAATTTTATATGGGGTTGTTTTATTATTATCATTATTATATTTTGTGATGATTATGGGTTTTCAGTGTTGTGGTCTTTATTTTGTGATATATTCGTTTAAAAAATAAAAAGATTTTGTGATATTCTCGTTTTTACTGTGTGTCCACTAAGTTTGATTAGTGTTTCCTTTTATTTTGCCTCAAATATGAGCTTGATAAAAAAATTCACCAAAAAACTATTCGTCCTTAGAATTACACTATTAGATATTATAAACTTTACCCAAGATGATAGAATTTGTATGTAACTCTATTGTATACTAATCTTATCCTTTTATTTTCTTAATCATCTTATTATATAAAGTTGGATTTTGAAAATTAGCCATTAACAAAATTTTAACATGTGTCAAGTTATTAATTTGAAATTTTGACATGTGTAAAAGTTAATATTTAATAGGAGAGATTTGATCTATGACAAAAAAAAAATTGTTTAAACAATATTAATAATGTAAAAAGATAACTATAAAAAATTACAAAAATTAAAACGTTTTAAAAAATAATAATTATAATGAGATTATATATTTCATAAAATTCGAAATTATAATATTGTTTATTTATTTTTAATTTTAAGTTATTAATTCAACAAAAAATAGAAAATCGATTAAGGAAAATGTACATTTAATTATTAATTCTAAAAAAAGTAAATACTCAATTCTATATAAACATAGATCGTCTCACATTTTTCATCTTATAAAATAATTTATTCAAAAACACTGCTTTAATTTTTTTTCTATTGGTAAAAAAGTTTTAATGGAAAGGTAAATTTTCCATATTTTTTTAAACCTCTATTGTGTTAATAAATGATCAAGTCGTTTTATATATTTTGTATTGATTTGGATACTTTAAGAATCAAATTTGAATGTTCCTACTTTGATAATATATGATTGTTTCCTAATTTCATTTTTGACAGTAAAAAAAAAATTTGGAGCAAAATTATAATCTTAGTTCCGAGAATTATCAAAATCATAATTATTTGTCTGAATGATACGTAAATAAAATAAGTATAGTCACAAAGATAGAGGACAAGAATACAAGAGTGCTTTTAACAAAAAAAAAAAAAGTCACAAAGATAGAGGACAAGAATACAAGAGTGCTTTTAACAAAAAAAAAGAATACAAGGGTTTTTATAATAAAAAAGTGTAATCTATAATTTCCGTAAATATAATTTTTATTTTAGTAGTCTGATTATATTTCACATGTGGAATTATTTTAGATATAAGCCGCAATAAAGAACTTGAAGCTTTCATCTTGATCTAATCTTAGAAATTGAAACTAAGACAAAACAATAAAAACATCATATATGATAATCATATTTTTTATTAAAAATATACACTTAAATATCATCGGGAAAATGATTATACAAGTAGTTTCATAGAAGAATATGTAATTGATTAAAGTTCAGTCTATTTATGGTATTATGACAAGATATAGTAGATGTTTGCTACAAATGGATAATTCGAATAATGAAAACACTATACTCAAATGATTTTCACTATAAATAAGGTTGAAATAAATTTTGGATAACCTAAGGAACTACTTTGTGACCTCTAAATATATGCAATTTAATGATAATATACAAATAAACAAAGGCATCTAAATAGAATAATATATTACAAAAATACGTTAGAAATCTAACGTATAATTGGGACAAATGATATGGACTAAATAGTTAAGTTGTAAGAATGTGTAAACAGTATTTTAATTATAATAGTTCTGGATAATTATATAAATATTTGATATAAATTATTTAATTACGATATAGTATGGGTCATTATACATTCTAACGTGCAAGAAAAAAATTTTAACGTATAAAAGTGATTAATAGAACTATACCACTTTGACCAAAAAAAATCAACGTTATTTGATGTTTGTAAACCAATTATATTTACAAAAGACAAATAAAAAGAAATATGAGCTTATGACTTCAAAAAGAAAAACATTTGACATTCAGAAATTAAAAATATTTTATATAAAATCACTCCATAACATTATATACTTATACATTATTTTATATAAATACATTTATGAATTCACAATGATTTCATGTTACATTTCAAATCATATTTACACATTAATTTCTGCTAAAATATATTAACTCAATTAAATTTACGTGTAGTCCACTGGGTAATCAAATTATAATTTTCACGGACCTATAAGAGAATGGTTGACTTTTTTTTTTAACGGCAAATTAATTATATATTATCATAAAGAATTTACACAAAACTGAAACAAATCAAATACAACCGTTATCACAAATAAATGAAATTAAACCCAATTTGGAAGAAAGAGTGGATATAACCCTGCTTTCCAAACGAAAGCCTTACGGGCAAACAGATAACATCTGTTAAGTCTCTCTCTCATACACTTGTAAATGGCTATCATCTTTTTGATGAAACTCCAAAATGCTTTTAGCATAACCTTGATTAATAAACTGAACTTGAATGTTGTTAGACTTGATTCTGAAACTTGTCTTCTCCATGACATTGAAAACATATTCGCTGTATTCATCCATACTCTGAAGAGATTTTGATCTTTAGCTATCACCCTTATGAAACCCCAAAATACTCGCCACATATACTTTATCCAGGCCAACTTTGGCGTTTACATTTTCTTAACCAAACGTCCCTTTAATTCATAACGTATTCTGAAGAATAAACCAAAGCATTGATTCCTTCACCAAAAATAATAACCACCGTGGCCAATGCTTAATGGAATGAACCTGATCTAATAAATCGAGTATGCCATTCCCCAAAGTTGATAAAACTTTGATATGTAGACGTTTAACATCACAACATCACCGTATCCAATTTGTCTCTTATTCCATGGTGGTTTCTATGGACGTTTTTTCCACAGCAAATCTGTTAAAAGAAGAGCATTCGAACCGTTAGAAACTGTGATCAATAGATAGAAGCCACCAAACGTTGCCGGTGTACCTTGGTGAAGAAACAGAGGAATCACCGGAAGAAGAAAAAACTTCAAATCGGAGGAAAAACGGTTGAAACTATCTTATAACTCCAAATCTTTCTTTAGGCAATCAAATTCCTCCTTGATGATATGGCATCAGAGACAAATATGTTGTCGTCGGAGAAAGCAAACTCTACTTTGAGAGACGGAACAGTTGCCTCGAGAGAACTCGAGGAACAAAAATGGACAGATGATAGAATCCAGAGAAATCATCATCAACAATGAATTAATGGTCAAAAACATGGATCGAAATTGCCATCATATCTCTCCTACAGATATCTGGGAGGCGAAGTGAATCGCTCTCAGAGTCGCCATTGTTTGAGAGAGAATATGGTTGACTATGTAACATGTAAGTAACTACTTTAAAACATGAGTATTTTAAAAATATTTTGAGAGTTTTTGTTGAGAATTATGATTTCTATTAAATATAAATTAAATATTTAAATGAAGAATTATTGTATTTTAACTAACCTTCTTAGCTAAACTTTTTTAATACACATTGTCTAATGAATAATGTTTGGGCAAATTTTAACCAATTCGTATGTGAACAGTTCTACGGAATGAATGCAAAGAAACCTTTTATTCATGAGCCTTTTTTGTTTACAGAGTTTGTAACAATAATATATTAGAATCCTATAACACATATGAAAGAAGGGTTTTCGGAAATCTTGACATAGATATGTAGAATCCATGGGCGTGTCTATGGCCATAGCCATTGATTCTTCGTCATTATTTCTTAGAAGGTTTTAGGGTTTTCTCCTTTCCTTGTGGAATTTCTCCCTCTAGATTCTACATATATACGAATTCAGGGACTGTTCGAGAGCTGTTCATTCGGTAGAACTGTTCACATACGAATTGGTTAAAATTTGCCCAAACAGATAACTATTTAAAAGAAAGCGGTTATGGCACATAAATTTTCTAACGGCACGACACATGATGAGGTGAGACGGGATGAGACGTATATTTCGTTCCAAAATAGATATGTTAAGGCTATATACATGCAATAATCTGTACACATTTATCTAATTTTTATGGAAAAGATTAACATTATATAATTTAAAATTTTAATCCTAAATCAATTTAAGAACTTTTAATTTAAATGAAAAATATCACATTCGTGCTGTAGCACGCGATACTAGCTAATTCTATATTATCCGTCATCACCACTCCAAATATTGATAAATATCTACATTTCACAAACAATAGGCATTTTAAATTTCTTAACCTAACAAGCTATATAATATAAAACTATAATTTATCTCTGTAATGTTTTTCGTTTGTGGTCAATAATCCACAGTCAAAGTATCCAATAAAATGAATCTAATATTGAAAACAAATCTTACGAATTTTATTATGACTAGCTGTAATCTAATATTGAGAAAGAATCTTTGACCCAATTTTGAAAACAAATCTTACGAATTTTATGACTAGCAGTATGATAAGCTCATAAGAGTATATGAGAGGCAAAAGAGAACACGCCTCTTCCTCACTATATAAGTATAACACGCTCATCCGCTAACTCAAAACAAAACAAAAACAAACACAACAAAAAAAAAAATAACAAAGAGAGAGCAAGCTTTGATGACGAGAAAGAAAGCAAAGCTTGCTTTCATTACCAACGATGCATCGAGGAAAGCAACTTTCAAGAAAAGAAAGAAAGGGTTGCTGAAGAAAGTGAATGAGCTCTCCACTTTGTGTGGTATCAATGCATGTGCCATCATCTACAGTCCGTACGATTCCAACCCCGAAGTGTGGCCATCAAACTCCGGTGTCCAGAGGATAGTCTCAGAGTTCAGGACGCTTCCTGAAATGGACCAACAAAAGAAGATGGTGGACCAAGAAGCCTTCCTCAGACAAAGGATTGCGAAAGCGTCCAATAATTTCAGGAGGGTAAGAAAAGATAACCGGGAGCTAGAGATGACCGAAGTCATGATCCAGTGTTTGAAAGGAAACATGGGAAGTTTTCATATGAATATCACGGATCTTAATGATTTAGGTTATTTGATTGATCAATATCTCAAAGATGATCGCAGGTTGCTTGAGATTATACAAGCTACTCTAGCATGGAGATCGGCGAGTCTTCCAATGCTGCAGGTGCGGTCGGGACGACTACTTTTGAAAGGACTGGATCAATGGAGATCATGCCGTCTACAACCCCACCAACCACCACAACTAATGATCAGGCGGGTTCTTCCTCTTCACCATTGGCAGCTTTTCTAAACCCTCTTCAACAACAACACCAACAATTTCGTTATCCGTCATCTCCACATGTTGGACTCTATGAGCAGCCTCCAAGTTTTAATTTAAACCTAAATCAGAACTATAATCAGAACCAACAACAATGGTTTATGGGGATGACGCACCACCAGCCTGAACCATTGAACTATGCAGATGCTGATCAGCAAAGGGGTTTTCTATTGATGGATGATAACCACCAACCCCAACACCAGCATGATCAACAGATCCTTGGTGATTCGTCCACTGTTTCAACCGTCGCTACTACAAGCAGCACGATCCCCGTTACCAATCCAAGTCCTACCAATAATACATGGTTTCGTTAGTATTTCCTTTCTATGTGGTCTTATTAGACTTTAAGAGTGGCTGAGTGTATTTCAAGTTCTAGTAAGCAAAACAAATAATTATCTTCAAATGTTCTTTTTATTATCGTTTTATTATATTTTGTGATGACTATGGGTTTTCACTTTTCAGTGTTATTGGACTTGTGATATCCTCGTTTTTATTTTTTGATAAAGATTTCGTGATATTCGTTTTTACTGTCTGCCTACCTATGTTGCATGATAACTTTTTTATAAATCCGTTTTCTGTTTCCAAAACGTTTCAGAAACAGAAACTTTTGGAAACACGTAAACAAGTCACAAAAACACATTATATCTGGATATTCCTAGAAATCTCTGTTTGGAAAAATATGGAAATTCCGTTTTCGTTTTGAAAACACGACGAAAACTTTTTTTAGCTTAGAAACTTAATAAATAAAAGAATTTGAAAATATATATTCATAATACATTTAAATATATAATATTATTATTGTTTTAATTCAATTATTTAATTTTTTTGTTTTGAATTTGTGTTGTTTCAAATATTCCTTTTGATATAGATTTTATGTTTGGTGTTTTATTATGTATATACACATATGTTTTCAAAACGCTTCTATTTCTTAATATGAGCTTATATATGACTTCGAAAAGAAAAACATTTGATATTCATAAATTTAAAATATTTTATAAAAAATCTCTCCATAACATTATATACTTATACACTATTTTATATAAAATACATTTATGAATTTACAATGATTTCATGTTACATTTCAAATCATATTTACACATTAATTTCTGCTAAAATATATTAACTCAACTAAATTTACTTGTAGTCCACCGGGTAATCAAATTTTAATTTTCGCAGACCTATAAGAGAATGGTTGACTATGTAATGTGTAAGTAAGACCAAGACCAACGGCAACAACTCTCTAAGGTTGCTTTTAAAAAAAAAATTATTTTAATCATATTTATATATTTATTAATTTTTTATTAGTTGTAATCATTAATAACATGACAACTGTCAAATTTTTGAGAGTAATGATCATGAGTCAATTAATAACCCAAAGCACACTCAACCACAATCAAGTGGTGTCGTCGTAGCACTTTAGGGTCGAATCTACAGAGACCAAGCGATGCACTATGAAATTGTATAGACCGAGTAAAGCTAAAGCAATGCAAAAGATTGTTTTTCAAGTAACCGATTTAAGACAGAAATTAAATAAAAGTTTGTATAATCAAGAAAAAGAGCTGGGTGCAGGGAATCTGTTAAGGGGTTATGATCACGAAATTAGATGATGGATTGGGATAGCATTAGGTACCGTTCTTGAACTCAAATCTCGAATGTAAAACTAACCTACTGTCGCAGCATTAGTTATCTATGCAAGGAATGATAAAATTCTAAACCGTCGTTTGAATCTAAACAATCCTAGCAAGCAATAAGTTCAAGTTTGATTATGTTCACAAGGTGCCTCAACTTCAACTGTCATTGGCTAAGGATCACCTTGCTCACCTAAGTTCTTTCAAGCAATTCAACAACACTTTTGATGCCTAGATGAATTAAGCCTATGATCATAAACTAGCTAGCTAATCTAGTTTAAGCAATAAAAACAACAATAGATGAAGAACACAATAGATCAATCCCAAATCTAGCAACCTAAGTTAGAGAATCATAAAACCCCTTTTTGAAACCCGTAACCCAACAGGGAGACTACTCAGACATCGAACAGCAACAATCACAAATCAAATATGAAGAAAACATGTTTGAATTGCAAAGAGAAATAAAAGGGTTCATAATTCTTCTCCAAAGGGTTAGAAAAGATAAGAGATCTTCTCCCAAGCTTACAAGTGCTCAAAGGCTGCGTAAAATCAGAGTTGTTTTTCTAGAGGTCGAGCCTTGTGCTTAAATAATAAAATAAAACCCTAAAAAGTTGGTTTAAAACGAAAAAGGAAAAGTTGCGTCGGGGACGGGAATGGTCGATCTCGAGAGAGGATCAGTTAATCCGGAACGTTTTTCTGCTCTCACTCCATCTGCTGACTAGCTCGATCAGTCTTCAACCAATTTAGCTCCAGATGCATATTTTCACTCCCAAAACGCTCAGATTCCTTCCAAAGTCACCTAGAACCTGTAAAGACTCACAAAAGACTAAAAAGACTCTAAAAGCACACTTGGACCTAGGAAAAGATTCAAAACAAACCTAAAAACTATGGTTAAAACCCTATAAAATGCAGACTCATCAAGTAACGGTTCTTGTTAGAGCAACTTGAGGACCGATTCTTCTCTTCTTTTCTTCTCTCTCATCAGTATATTAATTTTTTTATTAACAAGTCACTTAATTAATATTGCCCACTGGACATGCCCTAACTACTTTAAAACATGTATTTTGAGTATTTTTAAAATATTTTGAGAGTTTTTTTTTGAGAACTATGATTTCTATGAAATATAAATTAAATATTCAAATGGAGAATTACTGTATTTTTCTAAATTTCTTAGCCAAACTTTTTTAATTTAAATTGTCTAATGGATAACTATTTAAAAAAATGCAGTTATGGCACATAAAGTTTCTAACGGCATGACACATGACGAGACGAGATGGGATGAGACGTATTTTTTGTTCCAAAATAGATATGTTAAAGTTATATATGTGCAATAATCCAATAATCTGTACATGTTCATCTAATTTTTATGGAAAAATACTAACATATATATAATTTAAAATTTTAATCCTAAATTGATCTAAGAACTTTTAGTTTAAATGAAAATATCACATCCTTGCTATAGTAAGAGATATTACCTAGTTTCATATTATTTGTCATCACCACTCCAAATATTGATAAATATCTTAAATTTCTTAACCTAACAAGCTATATAATATAATACTATAATTTATCTCTGTAATGTTTTTCGTTTGTTGTTAATTTACAAGTAATAATCCACAGTCAAAATACCCACAGTCAAAATATCCAATAAAACGAGTAATTCCAGATACGTATATTGAGAAAGAATCTTTGACCCCCAATAATGAAAACAAATCTATAATACAGCTTCATTCGCTGCACTTAAAAATTTTATGACTAGACAACTAGCTGTAAATCTAATATTGAAGGAGAGACACATGTTTGTGCCGCTTCATCACTATATAAGTATAACACACTCATCGGCTAACTCAAAACAAAACAAACACACACAAAAAGAAAAAACAAAGAGAGAATAAGTTTCAATGGCGAGAAAGAAAGTGAAACTTGCTTTCATTACCAACGATTCATCGAGGAAAGCAACTTACAAGAAAAGAAAGAAAGGGTTGCTGAAGAAGGTGAATGAGCTCTCCACTTTGTGTGGTGTCAATGCTTGTGCCATCATCTACAGTCCCTACGATTCCAATCCCGAAGTGTGGCCATCAAATTCCGGTGCGCAAAGGATAGTCTCAGAGTTCAGGGCGCTTCCAGAAATGGACCAACAAAAGAAGATGGTGGACCAAGTAACCTTTCTCAGACAAAGGATTGCGAAAGCGTCCGATCATTTCAGGAGACAAAGAAAAGATAACCGGGAGATAGAGATGATGGAAGTCATGTTCCAGTCTTTGTTAGGAAACATGGGAAAGTTTCATATGAATATCATGGATCTTAACGATTTAGGTTATATGATTGATAATTATATCAAAGATATTAATCGCAGGTTTGAGATTTTACAGAACTCTGGGATGGAGATCGGCGAGTCTTCCAATGCTGGTGCGGCGGTCGGGACTACCTTTGAAAGAACTGGATCAATGGAAGTCATGGCGTCTACAACCCCACCAACCACCACAACTAATGAGGCCGGTTCTTCATCATTGGCAGCTGTTCTAAACCATCTTCAACAACAACAACAGCACCAACAATTTCGTTATCCGTCATCTCCACATGTTGGACTCTATGAGCAGCCTCCAAGTTTGAATTTAAACCTAAATCAGAACTATAGTCAGAACCACCAACAATGGTTTATGGAGATGGCGCACCACCAGCCTGAACCATTGAACTATGCAGATGCTGATCAGCAAAGGGGTTTTCTATTTATGGATGATAACAACCACCAACCCCAACACCAGCATGATCAACAGATCCTTGGTGATTCGTCCACTGTTTCAACTACCGTCGTTACTACAAGCAGCACGATCCCCGTTACCAATCCAAGTCCTACCAATAATACATGGTTTCGTTAGTATTTCCTTTCTATGTGGTCTTATTAGACTTTAAGAGTGGGTTTCAAGTCCTAGTAAGCATATCAATAATTATATTCAAATGTTCTTTACGGTTGTAATAAACTTGCATAACAATTTTATATGGGGTTGTTTTATTATTATTATTATTGTTATATTTTGTGATATCCTCGTTTAAAAAATAAAAAGATTTTGTGATATTCTCGTTTCTATTGTGTGTCCATGAAGTGTGATTAGTGTTCGTTTTATTTTGCCTCAAATATGAGCTTGATAAAAATGTCACCAAAAAACTATTCGTCCTTAGAATTACTCGAACGCTACACTATTAGATATTCTAAACTTTACCCAACAAGATGATAGAATTTGTATGTATCTCACAAATGGACAAGCTTTTTGCGTATATGCGTCCCAGTAGGACACTCTCGAGTAACCCATCTTATTTACCTCTATTGTGTTAATAAATGATTACTCTAAACTTTACCCAAGATGATCAAGTCGTTTTATATATTTTGTTTTGATTTGGATACTTGAATAATCAAATTTGAATGTTCATGGGCCGTTAAAATTTTTTTACACACATATATAATTGTTTCCTAATTTTGTTTTTGACAATAATAATAAAATTTGGAGCAAGATTATAATCTTAATTCCGATAATTACTATTCCGATAATTATCAAAATCATAATTATTTGTGAACCAATTATGTTTGTAAACCAATTATGTTTTAGGGATTCAAATTTTTAACTGTTTATTTTCGATGTATGTCGTAATTATATTTACAAAAGACAAATAAAAAGAAAAATGAGCTTATGATTTCAAAAAGAAAAAAAAATCGACATTCAGAAATTACAAATATTTTATAAACAATCACTCCATAGCATTATATACTTATACACTATTTTATATAAATACATTTATGAATTCACAATGATTTCATGTTACATGTCAAATCATATTTACACATTAATTTATTCTCAAATATATTAACTCAATTAAATTTACTTGTGGTCCACTCGGTAATCAAATTTTAATTTTCATGGACCTATAAGAGAATGGTTGACTATGTAACATGTAAGTATCTACTTTAAAACATGTATTTTGAGTATTTTTAAAATATTTTGAGAGTTTTTTGAGAATTATGATTTTTATTAAATACAAATTAAATATTCAAATAGAAAATTACTGTATTTTATCTAAAGTTCTTAGCCAAACTTTTTTAATATACATTGTCTAATGGATCCCCTTTATAATAAAACGGAAGTACACAACATTGTTTTTGTAAACTTTATAATTTTAATAAATGGTTGCAAATAGACTATACATAGATTATAAATTAATCCATATATTAATTGTAACAAATAAAACATTAATTGTAACCGAAAATCTTAAACGGGTTATTTCAAAGTGATAGTTTATGGATATTCCAAACTTTATTTTCGTAAGATCATGTATATGGTTCCAAATATCTAGAATCACAATATTACCAATTTATTTTCCACAGATTTTATTGATAAACCACATCAATAAAAAAATTATTAAAGGGATAAAAATATACTCTCAATCATAAAAAAAGAATCAAATCTCGCTAATTTAACAAGATTAATCATGATCTTCGGGATCGTATTCAGAAATTAAAAATTAAAACCTTAATGCTAGATTATGATCTGTGCTCTTATAATAAAACAGAAGTACACAACATTGTTTTGCTAGACTTTATAATTTTAATAAATGGTTACAAATAGGTTATACATAGGTTATTAATTAATCCATATATTAATTGTAACAAATAAAACCTTAATTGTAACCGAAAATCTTAAAGGAGTTATTCCAAATTGATTGTTCATGGATATTCTAAACTTTATTTTTGGAAGATCACGTATATGATTCCAAATATCTAGAATCACAATATTAACAATTTATTTTCCACAGATTTTATTGATAAACCACATCAATAAAAAAGTTATTAAAGGGATAAAAATATACTCTTAATCATAAAAAGAATCAAATCTCGCTAATTTAACAAGATTAATCATGATCTTCGGGATTGTATTCAGAAATTACAAATTAAACCTTAATGCAAGATTAGGATCCGTGTTAGAGCACAAGTTAAAATTTATTTTATTTATATTATAATTATAGAATAAAATATAATTTATATGATTGATTTTAAAAGTTTTTAAAGTCCTAATCTAGCATCAATCGTGATCTTCGGTATCGTATTTTATTTTAAAATTATAATATAAATAAAAAAAATTTCAATTCGTGCTCTAGCACGAGTCCTAATCTAGTAACCATTTATAAGAAAGTGGTTATGGCACATAAATTTTCTAACGGCACGATACATGACGGGAGAAGACATACTTTTAGTTCCAAAATAGATATGTTAAGGTTACATAAGTGCAATAATCTGTACACGTCATCTAATTTTTATGGAAAAATACTAACATTACATAATTTTTAAAATTTTAATCCTAAATCGATTTAAGAACTTTTAATTGAAATGAAAAATATCACATTCGTGCTGTACGGGATACCTAGTTCCATATTATTTGTCTTCACCACTCCAAATATTGATAAATATCTACATTTCACAAGCAAAAGGCATTTTAAATTTCTTTACCTAACAAGCTATAGAATATAAAGCTATAATTTATCTCCGTAATTTTTCGTTTGTCGTTAATTTACAAGTCAATAATCCACAGTCAAAGTATCCAATAAAATGAGTAATTCCTGATACGTATTGAGAAAGAATCTTTGACCCCCAATAATGAAAACAAATCTATAATACAGCTTCATTCGCTGCACTTAAAAATTTTATGACTAGACAACTAGCTGTAAATCTAATATTGAAGGAGAGACACATGTTTGTGCCGCTTCATCACTATATAAGTATAACACACTCATCGGCTAACTCAAAACAAAACAAACACACACAAAAAGAAAAAACAAAGAGAGAATAAGTTTCAATGGCGAGAAAGAAAGTGAAACTTGCTTTCATTACCAACGATTCATCGAGGAAAGCAACTTACAAGAAAAGAAAGAAAGGGTTGCTGAAGAAGGTGAATGAGCTCTCCACTTTGTGTGGTGTCAATGCTTGTGCCATCATCTACAGTCCCTACGATTCCAATCCCGAAGTGTGGCCATCAAATTCCGGTGCGCAAAGGATAGTCTCAGAGTTCAGGGCGCTTCCAGAAATGGACCAACAAAAGAAGATGGTGGACCAAGTAACCTTTCTCAGACAAAGGATTGCGAAAGCGTCCGATCATTTCAGGAGACAAAGAAAAGATAACCGGGAGATAGAGATGATGGAAGTCATGTTCCAGTCTTTGTTAGGAAACATGGGAAAGTTTCATATGAATATCATGGATCTTAACGATTTAGGTTATATGATTGATAATTATATCAAAGATATTAATCGCAGGTTTGAGATTTTACAGAACTCTGGGATGGAGATCGGCGAGTCTTCCAATGCTGGTGCGGCGGTCGGGACTACCTTTGAAAGAACTGGATCAATGGAAGTCATGGCGTCTACAACCCCACCAACCACCACAACTAATGAGGCCGGTTCTTCATCATTGGCAGCTGTTCTAAACCATCTTCAACAACAACAACATCACCAACAATTTCTTTATCCGTCATCTCCACATGTTGGACTCTATGAGCAATCTCCAAGTTTGAATTTAAACCTAAGNAGCCTCCAAGTTTGAATTTAAACCTAAATCAGAACTATAGTCAGAACCACCAACAATGGTTTATGGAGATGGCGCACCACCAGCCTGAACCATTGAACTATGCAGATGCTGATCAGCAAAGGGGTTTTCTATTTATGGATGATAACAACCACCAACCCCAACACCAGCATGATCAACAGATCCTTGGTGATTCGTCCACTGTTTCAACTACCGTCGTTACTACAAGCAGCACGATCCCCGTTACCAATCCAAGTCCTACCAATAATACATGGTTTCGTTAGTATTTCCTTTCTATGTGGTCTTATTAGACTTTAAGAGTGGGTTTCAAGTCCTAGTAAGCATATCAATAATTATATTCAAATGTTCTTTACGGTTGTAATAAACTTGCATAACAATTTTATATGGGGTTGTTTTATTATTATTATTATTGTTATATTTTGTGATATCCTCGTTTAAAAAATAAAAAGATTTTGTGATATTCTCGTTTCTATTGTGTGTCCATGAAGTGTGATTAGTGTTCGTTTTATTTTGCCTCAAATATGAGCTTGATAAAAATGTCACCAAAAAACTATTCGTCCTTAGAATTACTCGAACGCTACACTATTAGATATTCTAAACTTTACCCAACAAGATGATAGAATTTGTATGTATCTCACAAATGGACAAGCTTTTTGCGTATATGCGTCCCAGTAGGACACTCTCGAGTAACCCATCTTATTTACCTCTATTGTGTTAATAAATGATTACTCTAAACTTTACCCAAGATGATCAAGTCGTTTTATATATTTTGTTTTGATTTGGATACTTGAATAATCAAATTTGAATGTTCATGGGCCGTTAAAATTTTTTTACACACATATATAATTGTTTCCNCTTTAAGAGTGGCTGAGTGTGTTTCAAGTTCTAGTAAGCAAAACAAATAATTATCTTCAAATGTTCTTTTTATTATCGTTTTATTATATTTTGTGATGACTATCGTTTTATAAAGATTTTGTGTTATTCTCGTTTTTGTTGTGTGTCCACCTATGTTGCATGAAAACTTTTTTATAAATCCGTTTTCCGTTTCCGAAACGTTTCAAAAACAAAAATTCTTCAAAATACCGAAACAAGTCACGAAAACATATTATATCTGAATATTCCTAGAAATCTTTGTTTGGAAACAAGATGGAAACTCCGTTTTCGTTTTGAAAATACGACGGAATTTTAATTTAGGTTAAAAACTTCATAAATAAAATAATTTGAAAACTTATATTCATAATACATATAAATATATAATATTATTATTGTTTTAATTTAACTATTTAATATTTATGTTTTTGAATTTGTGTTGTTTCAAATATTCGTTTAGATTAGGTTTTATGTTCAGTTTTTTTTGTTATATATATACACATATATCCAGATATATATATATATATATATGTTTCCAAAACGTTTTCATTTTTAAATTTTAGAAAAATTGTTTTCGTTTTCCGAAACGTCTTGTTTACGTATATCCATTTTCGTTTTCATGCAACTTAGGTGTCCACTAAGTTTGATTAGTGTTACTTTTTATTTTGCCTCAAATATGAGCTTGATAAAAATTTCACCAAAAAATGTATTCGACCTTAGAATTACTCGAACGATACAACCAAGAAAATATCTTACCTCTAACTAGCAAATCTTATTTTAAGGAAGAGCAAAAGGAACTTTTTTTTTCACAAAATCTTATCTAATATACTTGACAAGCTGTAAAATCCGTTGAATGCCAGATAATTTTTTTTGTATCATATCTAAAAATAATTAAGTTGATAGAGAAGATAATGTTTTACAGCTAAAATATGTTTAGTCATGATATCCCAAAAGGTAAATAATCTGATTTAGTGTCATATTAGCTGTTATTCAAAATAAAATAATAAATATGACTATAATTTATATAGACAACAATTTCACCAAATTTAATTACAGTGTATCTTCATAAATAAAAAATGATAACTTTTGGTGTTTTCATTTACTCATTCTTAGCCAGAATTTTACAAGTGGCTGGATAACATTAGTGATGGTTTTAATTTTATTTTAATGGTAATAAATCTTGTAGTCTGAACAGCTAATCTCACCAATAAATGTTCGTTATTGTATCTAACCAAGTGGCAACACTAAAGATTTTTACTTAAAAAATGTAATTAATAAATTTTTATAAGATTAAAAGCAAATCTTTTTATTAAATTTTGCCAGCTTAACAGCTCATCCTTTAATTAAAATAATAATTCATTTGTTCTATATAAACGAACTTCTGATTAAAACAACAACACACAACATACAAAATCACTAAAACATAATTCATATACACACATATTTTTTCTTCAATTGTGGCCATTATCATGACGAGAAAGAGGCTAAACCTATCTTACATTGAAAATGATCCAATGAGGAGAGCAACGTTCAATAAGAGAAAGAAAGGATTCTTGAAAAAGATCCACGAGCTTTCCGTACTCTGCGGAATCGAAGCATGTGCTGTGGTTTACAGTCCATCCAACTCAACCCCGGAGGCCTGGCCATCGAACGTGGGAGTAAAGAACGTCGTGGAGAAGTTCCAGATGCTGACAGATATGGAGCAAGAGAAGAAAATGGTGAACCACGAAGGCTTTCTCAAACAAAACATATCAAAAGCCATGGGGAATAACAAGAGAAAGATGAAGGACAATGCGGAGAGGATGATGAAAGAGGCCATGTTCGAGCTTCTTGGTGGGAAGGAAGATAGATTTAAGCTGACTAACAGACACCGTGAAGATTTGTGTAAGTACATTGATCAATATCTTAAAGAACTTCATCACCACAAAAACAAAATCCTAAGGCAATCCCATGTTGGATATGGTGAATCATCCGAAGCTGCTACAAATGTCATGGCACCAACATCTTCAGGTGAAGTGAATTCTCAATTCTTTCCAACTCTCAATGTTTCCAACTCTCCAAGCCAGATACCAGAGGAGGTTAATGCTTTTCCCGGTAACAATTTTTCTGCTGCTGCTGACCAACAAGATTACTATCCAGTGATGAATCCAGCTGTTGGTTTTTATGATCATAATGCAAATGTTAACCATCTTGGTCATAATCAATATCAACAAGAGGATGTATATCGTCCAAGTGTGCATCAAGATGGAATTGACAATCCGAGTCAAAATCAGAATCAGCAAGAAGAATGGTTGGTCTCAGATGATGACCTCTCCTGAACAAATGAGTTTTCCTGTGATGGATTACATCAACTGTTACTCCCGGCCGGCAACCCTAGATTATGCATTGTCTTCGTATTTCATAAAATAAGAGTTATTATGTTATTCCATTCTTGGAGAATTTATGACTCCCTTTGTTTCATGTTTTCTAGAATTTTAATTTTGTTTTCACAAAAAAAAAAAAAAATATAAAAAAAACCCTATTGTATTTTCAATGCTGAATCTTAATAAACATCTAAAATAGTTTTATTACTTAGTTTTATAATTTACTAATTAGAGATATAAAAACTATACAATGAATAAAGAGTATAACAACCAAATTCAGCCGTTGGTTCGGTCCATATTGATACCAATAAAGCAAAAGGAAAATCTCTTGCTTAACTATCTCTTTCTCAATCAGAATAAACAGTTGAACCAAAAAGAATTAATGGCATTGCTTTTTAGATGAAAAAAAAGTAGGTTTCTTTATGAAAAGAAAAAATGATACTTCAAAGAAATTTGAATTTCAAATACTTCTCAAAACCAACTTTCTCTATGAATTCAACTATTCAAGTGGTCCTTGTGTGTTATTTTGGGGTGCAACTTGATCCTTGGGTTGAACAAATTCGGGAGTGGAGTTACATGTGGGGTGCAAATAGATGGTAGTCATTTCTCTAAATAGTCAACTATTTGAGACCGATGAGTACTAGCCATTAATGAGTCTTCCAAAGATTATGCATATATAGTAGTACTCCAATCACACCTTTTCATGATTCTAACTATGAATTCCTCTTTTCGTGAACAGAAACTGAGGCTACTATTGTCCACCTTTTTTGTTTGTTTGTCATCATTTTATTCACTCTTCGAAAATTACGAACCATTAGTTAGGTATGATGGTATCAATGGTCTTTAACGTATATATGAATTATATATGCATTAATCACCAAAATGTGGCTGCGTCAAGAAAGTATTAAGCGGCCTTGTTAGTTTTAATTGTTTCTTTTCGTTCTATGTTTTGTGAGTGATTGTTATTTTATTATTCGCGGTGGTCGAATCTCGTAGACTGACACACTCACAAATCATGAGTTATGCAGGCACCACTAACTCCCCAAGAGATCACTAGACTTACAACCATTAAATTTGAATTCAAGGGAATATTTTGGGGTAATAATTGGCACTTGGCAGTAAAAGTAAAGAGTATATATATGAACCAAGGAAAGGCTCAAAGGCGAAGGAAGAAATAAAGAGAAGAATAAAAGTACTCGTAAATGTACCTTTTGTACAACAACTGCTGCATTATCTGAGAGCAGGAACTAAACAAGGACCTCCCCTCCATGCAAATAATATCAATCATATAAAGTTGTTTGATTCTAATAGCTGTCTTCAAATCTTTGTCTTTTAGTTATTTTATATTGAACGGATCTCGTTCAGTGATCGAACTTTTTTTGCTAGGATATTAGTACTGTATTAAAAACCCATACACTCGTTAACTAGAACCATTGCAATTGAGATCATCTCATTAATTATTATTTCGGATGGGTCGGATTAATCAAAGTTACGTCGTTTTGACTTTGATTATTATATGAAAGTTTATAGGTTTTCTAATTTCAAACCAGTTTGACCATGACTGACTTGATCTATATATTAGATTTGGTTCAATTTGTTGTCTATATGTGAGAATTCGAACAAAACACAACGTAAATTTTGGTGTTTGCAAGCCAAAATATAGTCTTATTCACTCCATTTTTTTTTGTTTCTGTCATCATGGTAGGAAAAACGTGACATTAAATCACTTCATTAAATATTTACGAAGGGAATTAATTTTGACTAATCCAGAAAGCTTTGTTACTCTTATAATATAGGCACATTTTAAAACAAATTTATGAGGATTCAGTAGTAATCTTTATTCTTTTCTATTCATTTTAAATTATGACGATTTTACAACGAGCAGGAACTATACAAAGACGAATCTGATGACTTTGAGTTATTAACCGACAGAATCACAACCAAAAAACACCCCATATGATAGAACTAGCTAGAAGATGAGAAAAGAGCAAAAGAATGAGAAGCTTCATTTTAGGACACAATCAACGAATTATAACAAGGACATAGAAAAAGAGAAAGACAATTTACAGAGAAGTGAATCAGCCATTGATTATCATACTCATCCTTAATCCATCATCATGCCTTGTCGGATCGGTAAGGAGAGACTGTCTGACGCTCGGACTCAGAGACACGAGTGGCATGAAACTTGGCGATGAAGGCAGAAGCTTTACGGTCGATACCTGGTTCAGCGACCCAATGACGTTTGTCTTCATCACTAGCCATTGCTTTGCGAGTGTAAACGACGTCGTCCCAAGAAGCGTCCACTTCCACTCTGTTGTGAGATCTTCGTGATTTGAAGAAGCTAAAGAGAGAGAACCTCTTGCTGCTTTGTGATCTCTTGTTTCCTCCCATTACTATTCGTTCTTGAAGAATTTGTGACAGAAACAAGAACACGAAGATACACCCAAAAAAAAAGAGACGACAGAGATTTGTTTATTTATTAGAAGTTGTTTTGATGTGTTGGTGTCTTAAGTGGAGAGGTGGGTTTGCGCATGTATTTATAAGGAATATGACCCACCAAAATATTAACGAGTGAACCAATAATATAATAAACCGAACGTTCCAAAATGTTAAGAATAGTAAGAGATGACAGCATATATTATTATACATGTTATGCACAATAATACACGCCAAGTTAAATTAAGTTTATACTATAATCACTGCAAATTAATCTGGCACATTATTTTATAAGAATAAATTAATACAGACAAAGAATTTATAAAATAAAGTTAATGAAAGAGAGTTTGATATAATATATATGTTCGAAGTTTGGTTCGCTTTTGATTTTGGTGTGGCTCTATTATTTTATCTAAAATCATGCAGCTCTTTCTCAAAATTATATCAAGAACTAGAACTTTCTATTACGACTCCTCAATCGTTTGCATTTGTTTTTCCTCAGAGAGTTTTGAATAGTGACTCAAGATTTATTTTTATTTTCAATATTTCTTATAGTATATGACTAATTGACTATTTGAATGAACATTGAACGTTAAGTTTTATATAGACTCAAGCTCATAAGTCATAACGCATACAAAAGTAATAGTAGTCGGGCCGTCGGGGATATTAACGGCACGGATTAAAACACGTGAACTGGTGACACAATCACATGGTGCTCGAAGGTTTTGCTTTAGCAAAAGAAATTCATGTAATGTGTTGTTTTCAATTGACACCAAAACAAAAAGCATTGGTTAGGCGTCCAAGTTCTCTGTTTTGTTTGGCATTTTCTTTCTCACTTTCTTCAACCTCCTTTTTATAGAGTTCTTTTTGGAACCAAATCTTTTTCTAATTAAACGTTGTTTTATTATTTGTTTTAGTTAAAATGGAATTTTCTTTTCTATCAGTTTCAAACATACTCTCACTTTCTTCTCCTTTCTCTCCGTTCCTTACCAATTTTAGCAACTCTTGCCTAACTACGGCCACTTTATTTATTTTCCAAAACACTTCTCATATTAACACTAGTTAACCCTAATTATATTCTTTTATTGTTTTAGCCGAAGAATAATGAGTGGCAAATAAGTTATTTATGTCATTAAGAATGTGAATTATCTCAAAAACCCCTCTCAAATCACCACCCCTCAAACGTTAGGGGTTCAAATTCACGAAGATCGTCTTATAATACTTGAATTTCCAATTTATGCTTAAGGATGNGTTTTATTTTTTTTTTTTTTTTTTTTTTTTTTTTTTTTTTTTTGTATCTTTCCAAACTCCGATCCAATAGCAATATCTAAACTTAAAATATACGTACGCATTATATGTGTATTGTGGAAAATAAAGTTAGGCGTTGTAGTTTGTTACAATAATATATGCTGAACTTATTAAACGAGGGAGCTAATAATAATCCGTTTCACATTAGAATGAGGATGAGAAGATGGCTACAGTAAATTGCATATCAAAACGCCAAAATCAAATACTATATAGATTTTTTAAGTATAATGAATTCTCTAATATGGTGGGGCGGATGCACACAGTCAAAAGGAGAAGTGAAAAAGAATCTGTTGGAGAATAAAACGACTTGATATTTTAATATACACGACAATATATAAGAGTTTCTTCTTGCTTCTTTGTAGAATATATATCCAACAACTACAAGCTATATATAAAATTAGAAGTGATTAATATCTAATATGCTTCTTTTCTTAAAATATATCCTAATCTTCTTTGGTAATCTTTCACCTATAAGCAGCAATCCCACAGCTAGGTAATCCACCTCCATCAGAGTTCATCGCCTAGTTTGACCAGCAAAATTCTTGCATGGCTGATGGCTATACCCTATATATATATATATATATATATATAAATGATGCGATTGATCTTTTAACATGAAATGTGATTAATTTTGTTAGCCCAAAATAGAACGACTCAGTCTCATCGAGTCATCGTCCAAATAGGTTATTCATAATTTCTAGATGTGAAGGTAACAGTAATTAGTTAAACGTGTGAGTTAGTAATTTCTAGATTCGATTCGAATAGCAAAGTTACATGTCTTATGTTCGAGGGTAAAAATTCTCCACTCAACTATTCTTTTACATCACGTGAACCAAATTAAGTAATAACTTATATAGAAATATCAGAGTACGTAAGCGCAGGAACCATAGCCAACAGATTAATAAAGCTCCAACTTGTTTCTAGAATCATCTACATTTATTTCCTTTGTTCTTATTACTAATGTTTTCTATTGGTTAAGTCGTCGCATTGTTTTTGAGATGATAGAGAGAGTTATCTTAGCTGTAATCAATTAGAATGATTATTAATAGTATTATTTTTGTTTAAAAACGAAACGAATCCATAGCAGAAACTATACCCCTAAAAATAAAACGAATCCATAGTCCATATAAACATATCGCTTTCTGGTCTGATTCTGCCGTTTTTTTGTTTGTTTGGTGAAATCGTAAACCATTCATTCCTTTCGAGTAGCATGGGAGATACGTTATTTGGCCTTTAGATAGCACGATGTTACGAATGAATTTGGAGAATCGGCAAGCAGTGTCCGTAAGAGATGGAGTTCAAAAAAACGACATGTAGTTTGCATTCTTAAGGAAGAGTGACGTAATAGATTGCTGACTCAAGAAGGTCGTGACGTAATGCGACTCATGTTTGCTATTGACAGAAGCAAGTCCTTTGCTTTAAATCTGTCTTTTTGTATTGATCAAGTAAGGGAAGTCTAACGAGCTTGGGATGGATGACTAACGAGCTATATATAAACAGTTGGATCTTGTAGCAGACCCTAGGCCCATGAAAGTAATCTTAAATCTCTCACGTTTGTGTGTGGGGGGGGATACAGAGCTCCACAGTGGATTAGACACAGTAATCGTAACGTCGTTATTACATAATAGCCATTTGTAGCCGTTACTTTCCAACGTTCAAAATAATATTTCTTTTTTCCAACTATCCTTGATAAAAAGTGCAAATTAAGCTAAGAGAAGAGACTCATCATCGATCGCTCTTCATCTCCTAATCTTCTTCTTCTACTTTCGATCATCATCAATCAAATATAATTCAATGTGTTCTGTTCGTAATCTAACCCTACGTACGTCTCCGTGTTCTTCTTCTATTACTTCGATCATCATCAGGCAATTTAATTCAATGTGTTCTGTTCGTAATCTAACCCTACGCCTCCGACTAATCTGATCGAAGCAATCTGTTCTAAAAAAAAAAGGTAACTTTTTTTACTTTACTCTGTTTCGATCTTTGTTGGCTTCAGTTCTTTTTGCATAACGAAACTTTCTCTTGTTTGCTTCTACGAAATTTTAAGGAGTATTCTTCTTCTCAATGCCATTAATATACAATCGTTTATGGTAAGCAGAGCTCAGAGCTCTGATAACTATATTCCCTCGAAATTTTCTACTATGCGTTTTTGTTTAGCTCATAGGTTCTCGGAATCGCTTCATAGTTTCTAAAGTTTCTAATGATTAATTTGTTTACAATAATACATCTTTTGTTATTTTTGCAGTGAAGATATCATCTATCCTGGACAGCTTTTTTTTGTTGCTCTTTGTGTGTGGCTACAATTACGTTAAGAGTCCAACAATTAAGAAAGCACATGATGGAAGTGGCTCAACAATCATATTCATCGTCTCCCTTCCCCTAAATCATCCATTCCTTAGCCAGGTAAATTTTCTTTCTTTCCATCTCTTTACAAAAATAAAATATTTATATTATATATTAAACCTACAATATAAAAATTAAATGAAAAATGAAACTGAGATACTAAATTACAAAAAAAATTATGGACTAACTGAATTTTGGATGCTGTAATCCTTAGACATTCCACAAATTCGATTTATTTCCATTTTGTTACGTTTATTTAGTATTTAAGTTTGAGGTTTTAACTTATTAAAAACTAAAATATTTAAAACTTAAACTTAGATACTAATTTACAAAAAAACATTATGGACTAAATTAGGCATTCCACAAATTCGACTTATTTCAGTTTTGTTATATTTATTTAAAGTATTTAAGTTTTGGGTCTTACCTAATTAAAAACTAGAATCATTTTTATTTAAAAAAAAACTTAAATATTACACTACAAAAAAAAAAAACACTCGAATTTTGGATGTGGTGATATTTTTAACTTAATTTTGCATTGCTGGCTAAAGATAATTATTTGACATATTTCTTTGCTATTATTATTATTATTATTTTTTTGCAATGCTGATCAAATTTAAATTTATCTTATATAATAAAATAAAGAAAATTAATTTTCTAATAAATTTATCTTTTAATTTTTCAATAAGTTTTTTCAGTAAAATAAGAAAAATAATTTACCAATAGCAACTCAAATCTACACTTATTAATTTTTGTTTTTTTTTTTGGGTCAAAACTACACTTATTAATTTATTATTATCTTTTTAACACTTATTATTAAAATTTATTGTATTTTTAATGTGAGGAAAAAAAAATAAATGCAAAAGAAGAAGAAAAAAAAAAACCAAAGGTCGTCTCACGTCAGGCTCTTCCCTCTTCCTTGTCGTGAACTACTTCCGAGAATCATCAGATCATAAAACACACTTCAATTTAGGATTAGGGTTTCTTCGTTCTCCGCAATTTTGAGGTAATTCGATCTCTCTCATTCTTATTATAAGTTATATTACTAACCCAGACAACAACAACAAATAAAAAATTGGCTTTAGGGTTCTTCCTTCCCAATTTCCCAAATTAGTTAATTTGCGCAAATTCTGTGATTTTACCCTGAGTAATATTCTTCGACGTCGTTATCTTCTATTCCGATGTAATGTTACTATTGCTATGTCGTTGTTAGGTGGCAGATTCTTCTAACTGTGTCCTGAGGCTATCAATTATCAATTTTTAGGTTTACGAGGATTAGCTGTTCTGGAATTTTAGATAGGTTCATAAAGCTGAAACCTTTTCCTCGAAATTTTCCAACCTTTTTGAATTCAATCTCACTCACTGTTTTATGTATTGCAATTCGATGATGATTGTGGTTTTCATGAGTTACAGTAGATTCAAAGTTTCAGGAACCAAATTGGTTGATGGTTGAATCAGTGAATGTGCTTTCATCATTTTGATATGCTTGTTATATAGTTTTCCATCAGAATTGAGAGCTTAGATTGTTGTGTGTAGGTAATTTACAGAGTTCGATTCCTCCTCTGTGTTCGGTTTGTGACATTGGAAAGCTTTAGGAAACCAACAAAATTAGGAGATTTGGTAGTTTGGTTGTGTTTTGATTTTCTTCTTCAGCTTGTTTCAGGACATGTCAGGGAAACGGGTCATAGCAATATGTATGTCTGGTGGGGAATTTCAGACAGAGAAAGGCGGATCACTGCTGTACAAAGGCGGCGATGCTCACGCAATAGACGTGGACGAGCAGATGACTTTCATAGACTTTATCTCAGAAATTGGGGAGATGTTTAATTGCGATGTCAGGACAGTTTCTCTCAAATACTTCCTCCCTGATAACAAGAAGACGCTCATCTCGATATCTAACGATAAAGATTTGAAACGAATGATCAAATTTCACGAGAACTCAAACACTGCTGATGTCTATCTCTTACCTGAAGAAGCTGCTCCTGAATTTTCAAACATGCCGGCTAGCAGGTAATCAAAGCCGTCACATTAATCATCATTTTGCCTTATCTTTGCTGGTTTTTTTTGGAAGTTTTCAAGGGTTCCTCTATGCTTCCAGATCAAGCAGAACAACATTGTCTGAAGCGATTCCCCCGGTTCCTATGGACGACATGATAGATGACACCATGGGACCAGAAGATCTTCCCATCTCAATCTCAGTCTCAGCTCCTCCCGCTGTAACTATGGAGCAAGTCATGGACCGAGCTGCTGATGCACAGATTGTTATTAATCCATCCGATATGATGACAGCGATTGTTGAAGTCCCGAATCCGAAAGGAGATATTCTCACAAAGGCAAGAACACAGCAGTGGCAGAACACAATCACAGGAGTGGGTCAAAGGTTTAAAAACGTTGCGGAGTTCCGTGAAGCGCTGCGGAAATACGCCATTGCAAATCAGTTTGGATTCCGCTACAAAAAGAACGATAGCCACCGAGTGACAGTTAAGTGTAAAGCCGAAGGTTGTCCTTGGAGGATCCATGCTTCAAGGCTATCAACAACTCAGCTGATCTGTATCAAGAAAATGAATCCAACACATACTTGTGAAGGTGCAGGTGGGATTAATGGGCTTCAGACGAGCAGAAGCTGGGTTGCTAGCATTATCAAGGAGAAGCTGAAAGTTTTTCCTAACTATAAACCGAAAGACATTGTCAGTGACATCAAGGAAGAGTATGGGATTCAGCTGAATTACTTTCAGGCATGGCGTGGTAAAGAGATTGCAAGAGAGCAGCTTCAAGGGTCTTACAAGGATGGTTACAAACAGCTTCCACTGTTCTGCGAGAAGATAATGGAAAGCAATCCGGGGAGTCTCGCTACGTTCACGACAAAGGAAGATTCAAGTTTTCACCGTGTTTTTGTTTCGTTTCACGCCTCAGTTTTTGGTTTTCTCCAGGCGTGTCGACCACTTGTGTTTCTCGACAGTATGCCGTTGAAATCGAAGTATCAGGGGACTTTATTAGCTGCTACTTCTGTGGATGGGGACGACGAAGTGTTTCCTCTGGCTTTCGCAGTGGTCGATGCGGAGACAGATGATAACTGGGAATGGTTCTTGCTTCAGCTGAGATCTGGGCTATCCACGTCTTGCCAAATAACTTGCCAGATAACTTTCGTTGCGGATAGACAAAAGAATCTGCAGGAATCGATCCCAAAAGTGTTTGACAAATCGTTCCATGCGTATTGTTTGCGGTATTTGACAGACGAGCTCATCAGAGACTTGAAAGGACCATTCTCTCATGAGATCAAGCGGTTAATCGTCGACGACTTTTACTCTGCAGCTTATGCCCCGAGACCTGATTCATTCGAAAGACATGTTGAGAACATCAAAGGCCTCTCACCGGAAGCTTATGACTGGATTGTGCAAAAGAGCCAGCCTGATCACTGGGCCAACGCTTACTTCCCGGGTGCTCGGTACAACCACATGACTTCACACTCAGGTGAACCGTTCTTTAGCTGGGCTTCCGACGCCAATGATCTACCAATAACTCAAATGGTCGATGTGATCCGTGGGAAAATCATGGGATTGATCCACGTGAGACGGATCAGTGCCACCGAAGCCAATGGGAAATTGACTCCTTCCATGGAAGTGAAACTAGAGAAGGAGAGTGTAAAAGCGCAAACGGTTCAGGTAGCACCCGCAGATAACAACTTGTTCCATGTCCGTGGAGAGACGTTTGAGCTAGTGAACATGAAGCAGTGTGACTGTAGCTGCAAAGGGTGGCAGTTAACAGGTTTGCCGTGTCACCACGCGCTCGCGGTTATCAACTCTTTCGGACTTAATCCATATGATTACTGTTCTAGATATTTTACTGTTGAGAACTATAGGGCAATGTATTCACTGTCGATAAATCCAGTCCAGTTATTAGAAGGAGAGATATGTCGAGAGAGTTCTGGAGGTTCTGCAGTGACGGTAACGCCTCCACCAACAAGGCGACCGCCAGGGAGGCCGCCAAAGAAGAAAACGCCTGCGGAAGAAGTGATGAAGCGGCAGCTGCAATGTAGTAGGTGCAAGGGACTTGGTCACAACAAGTCGACTTGTAAAGAATATCTTCTTGAATGCTAGTTTTTTGGAATTCTCTTCACTTTGTGTTTTTTTTTTTATTAACTTCTTTTTTCTTTTTTACCTTTCATCAACCTCTTGAAAGTGATCAATCTGTAAGAAAGCAGTTTTTTTTACATTAAACATTTCCATTCAAGGGATTTTTTAATTCATAGAAAATAATTCTTGATTTTGACCCTAAAGAAAAATATATTAGCAATATAATCTATATATATAAAGTTACCTTTTACTCATTTCTGGTGCTGCCACGTCAGCCACTCCCTCTATTTAATGAGGTCAAATTTTTGACAGTGCAGTTCCTATTTGTTTCTTAATTTTCGACATAACCTATTAAACACTTCTTATTTGTTTGGCCCATATCTCTTTAAAAGCCCAATCTAGACTTTTTTGTTTGCCAGCTAAATTAAAACCCTCTCCACGTAACTCAACTCTCCGCAACCCCCATTGGGCGACCTGAAGCGTCTCTCCACACCTTTTCACTGTCATCCCTGTCTTTCTCTACCTGTGTTTTTTTTATGAGATTATATAGTTAATGGTAACTGACATTGAAAATTTATTTCACTGAAACAGTGAGACTGTGAAGTTTGGCCATGTCACCTTCTTTTGGAATGGCAACCGCTCTGGATATTTTAGTGAAAAGTTAGAAGAGTACGTTGAGATTCCAAGTGATATTGGAATATCATTCAATGTCCAGCCAAAGATGAAAGCGATGGATATTGCCGAGAAAGCAAGGGATGCTATCCTTAGTGGCAAGTTTGACCAGGTAAGGTGTATTCTCTTGTCATATTGTCTCAACCCACTAAAAATTTCGGCTTCTGAATTTGTTGTGAGTGAATTTTTAGGTGCGTGTTAACCTGTCAAATGGAGACATGGTGGGTCATACTGGTGATATTGACGCAGCTATTGTTGCCTGTGAAGCTGCTGATTTTGCTGTGAGGGTATGGTTTCAATCAAATTTGTGGCATAGGAATGTTTAAAAACCGTTCTTAGTAGGTATGACTCAACTGAGTTTTTGATCTCTGGTTTGCAGACAATCCTTGATGCCATAGAACAGGTAGGAGGGATATATGTTGTTACTGCTGATCACGGAAATGCTGAGGACATGGTCAAAAGAGACAAATCCGGCAAGCCTGCTCTTGATAAGGAAGGGAAGCTTCAGATTCTCACCTCTCCCACCCTGAAACCAGTAAGTTCTAGCAATACTGAAACAATTTGGGCTATGACCAGAATGTGGAAGTTGCTACTGAGTATAAATATTAAGCATGAGAAGTTTTGTTACCAGAAGTGGTGAAATTTGTACATGATGTGTGTGTGCAGGTGCCAATTGCCATTGGAGGTCATGGCTTGTCAGCAGGAGTTAGGTTCAGACAGGATATCGAGACACTTGGGCTTGCGAATATAGCAGCGACAGTGATGAACCTCCATGGCTTTGTAAAGAGTTCTATGCAAAGAGGTCTTTACCTTGAGGGACAACTACATCATAGAAAAACTCGGCTATACAAAATCAAAAAAGAATAACCAAATCAAAGCAGGGCAACACAAGCAACACTTACAGAGGATCAATTAAACAGCTAAGCAGTTGGTATACAACATAAAAAATAAGTGTGCAACGTGCAGTCTCAACATGCCTTTCTCCACTTGTGCTATCAAAGCAGGTGTGTTTCCTACAAATTTTGAGATCTTACCTAAACATTTTTTGCTATACCTAATGGCTTTGGCATGGGTAGTATTTCATTCTGTTTTCGTTAATCTCTGATGCTTTGTTAGGAGGATGCCCCTGCCCTTTTTTCAAGGCTCTTGGATAAGCTAATGAAGAGTGATAAATATGGTGAGCGTAGAGGGGCAGCTTTTGGTCTTGCGGGAGTAATTATGGGCTTTGGAATTTCTAGCTTGAAGAAATATGGTCTTATAGTCACTTTGCAAGAGGCACTTATTGACAGGTATTTCTTATGCATTCTTTTAACTTTATATTTATATGGTATCGGTGTTTTAGGAGTGCATGTTTGCTTGTGATGCCGTTCAAGCTTGTGTTTTGGTATTTTAATTTATATTTTTCTGAGGTTATGTAGCTGTTCACTATAATATTGAGGGACCAAACATCTTCTGCATATAGTCCGTCCATTTTGATTCATTAGCTCTTCTGTTTATTCTCTTTAGTAATACACTATTGACATAATCGATTTATATTCAAATAGAAAGGCTGCCTTGCAAGTCAATATTCCAATGAAGTGGGCTAATTAGTTGCTGGTTATTTCTTATGTCATTGATGCTTTGTCTTTTTGTATAACATCTATAATATGTAGAAGTTCACTATTACCCTTACTTCACTTATGCTGTGTTGTTTGTGTTTTGGCTGCAGAAATTCTGCGAAACGGCGTGAAGGAGCACTTCTTGCATTTGAATGTCTCTGCGAGAAGCTTGGAAAATTATTTGAATCGTAAGAGAACTTTCTAATGATAAATATGCCAAAAGTAAATATTGCAACTTGGTAATATACATTCTTTTAGTTTAGGTATGTGATAAAGATGTTACCCTTACTTCTGGTGTTGTTCTCTGACCAAGCTGGAGCAGTTCGTGAAGCAGCAGAATGTGCTGCTCGAGCTATGATGTCTCAACTATCTGCATATGGTGTGAAACTTGTCCTTCCTTTTCTCCTCAAGGTGATTATTTACTAAATTCTTAAGATTTTTAAGCTCAGTGTTCCATAACTAAGGTTTTGTGCAGTACCATGTGCCCACCTCATGATCATCTTTTTTATTTGGTTAACCATGCAATGCTATTTTCTTTTTCATTGTTGTAATTCTTTGCCCTTGCCAGGAAAGACGGAAAATTTATGGATGCTTTTAAAATTGTTTTTATTTATCACCCCTTTTTCTGCTAGAACTCAATTAACATTATTTGGCAGCAGTTGACACAACCATCACCAAAGACAAAAGAAGGTAAGAGATGCACAAACCTTTAGTAAACTACGAGTGCCTCAATTAGATAACCATAACACTAAATTTTATGAAAATGAAAACCGAGCCAAAAAACAACAATCCGGACTGTATAAAATAACATCAACATAAACACAAAAAATAATTTATCCCAAAACACAATTCTGGGGACAATTGGAAAAAAATTACAATTAAGAACACAAAACAACTCACAACTTAATTAGGAAATCAAAGGAAGACAACACATTTTCATATAAACAAATTTGCACACCAGTTAATACTTACATTTAACAAAATCAACAAGGGGATAACCAAATATTCCCTACAGATGCGAAGCGAGCAGGAAATCACCCAAATACGCAAACAGAAAAAAACAAATTATGGATCGATGAAAGGGATGACTGAAAAAAGGATTATGAGCATCAAAGTAATAGGTTTAATACTCATACTGTCCTCTAGATCGCAAACATTGCTCATCTGCTACCCGTTCAGGAGGACATCATATTTTCAAAGAGAACTAATCCATTCTTAACTCAATAACATACCAATTATGATCCAATAGACCAACACATTTTAAGCCTTACAAAGAATTTGGACCCAATGGCTGAAACACAAAATAATAGCAAAAAAACAAAAATGTAAGTTATTGATTTTATTTATTTTTTTTAGTAAAACCCACAACCTTTTTCACTCCAAACACTAAAACATTGACAAAAAACTACTCCCACGGTTTACTAAATACATATGAAAATAATTAAAACTCTAACCCATAACCACATATAAAAAAACCAAATAACAATCCAACCACAAAATGACAAATAATTATAATTTAAGCAAAACTAACAACTACAGCGAAATAATAACTTTTACTACACAATGTTAACTTCTCATTATAATTTTTTAAAAAAACATTAAAAACACACACATGATGATCCCAATTTTTGAAAGATAAACAGCACACACATGATGATCCCAATTTTTGAAAAATAAACAGCGCACTAAATTATATTTAATGCAAAACCTATTTTAAAAAAATATCCAACTAAACAACATAAGCAAATAAATCAACTACAAAAACAGATGCAAAGATGAATTTACATAACCAAGAAATAATATAAACAAAAAATCCTAAATAGACTTTAATCTAACTACCGCGCGTAGCGCGGGCCAAATGCTAGTTCTTTATAAAATTCCCAAGTTGTGAACTCTCAAGTATAATGGCCACAGTAGGCCTGTCATCATCTGAGATGTCTTGCAATAATACAATGGCCACAAAAGACAAAACCTACCACAGTTGGTCTGTCATCGTCTAATCAAACGTTTAAATTAAGATCTGTAGTCTACAAAAACTCAAGTCTTCTTGCACATGCTGAAAGTCTCTCTCACTCATTAAGTGAACCGCTTTTGGAATGGAGAAGAAAGAAGAGCTACTGAGAATGGCTTGAAGGGGACAAATGAAGCTTGGGGATGAAGGAGAAAGAATTAGAAGAAAAAAACAAAAATTCTACAGTTTCAGTCTTGGCTTTAGTCTATTTACTTCTGCTGCAGTTTATCTTCTTTTGATCTTTGTTTAGGTTCTTTGTTTCTTCACCTCAATCGTGTTGCTCTTGTGTTTGACTCGCAATCATCCCACATTGAATCGGTGTTTCTCGCCTACTTCTGTTATTGATATTTGGTAAGAGTGCGACAGAAAACACCAAACTCTCATAAAAATATATCTTTTTTTTGTTGGCTTATACAAATATCATAACCCCCCACAAATGATTCGCTCTTTCTCTACTCATTACAACAAACAAAGGGTTACTAAATCATCAGATTGAGATATGATCATAATAATAATACAGAGAAGGAGAGAGACGAGTAGAGATGAATTTCTCAGACTGCTTTTTGCTCTAGTTTTCGTGTTTGCAGGTAATAGCACACAAATCACAAACCGAGCCACGGACATTGCTTCCTCGCATGTTCTGGAACTAACTTAGCCACCATCTCCACAGGCACACCTTTAAGCTCTGTTTCACACAACAGATGCAACAAATTAACACGAGTTCAAGTCTCATTTTTATGATTCTTTGAGCTGCTTAGTTACTTTTTGAAGGCCAACATTTGACAATTTGAAAATAAGGAAGTTGTGGTAGTACCATGAGGCTTGAAGTTGAAGAGCGGTGGAAGGAAACGACCGTTGGGTAATCGCGCATTTGGATCTCTTAGCTCGTCAAAGAATGGGTGGACCAATGTATCGAGCTAGTTGGCAACATCATACAACAAATCAGACAAAGAAACAAAAGATTTTGCAGAATAAATGAAGGTGAGATGAGATGACTTAGAAAAATACTCACAGCAGCACAACGAAGATTGGGAGAGTATTGAAGAAGCCTTGAGACTAAATCAACAGCTTCTGGAGGCATTCGTTTGTGGAAAATCTGGATTATGATGAAAAATGTTGCAATTAACAGCTAATTAAAGAAGACAAAACATGTGAACTTTGACATGTAATGTGAACATACAAACCTTATGCCATGGATGAGCTTTAATCTGAGGAAATTTGAACTCTGTATAATTGGGGTTCATGCATTTGATTTCCTCTCTTGTTGGTGTTCCCAAAACCTACTCAATTCATCAATACATGAAGTATATCATTATACATTGAATAGGTGTAACCTGGCACAGTTATTAGAGTGAAATCAGAAGAAAGGTAGTACCTTTATTATCTCTACAAGTTGATCAACACCGCTCTCACCCGGGAACAATGGCTGATATGAACAAAAGAACAGATTGGTCAACCACGGAGTAACGTTTTAACCAGAACAAAGATGTTTGATTTGAGATTTGACAACAGTTTTTTACCTGTCCGAGAAGAAGCTCTGCGAGAACACATCCTGCAGACCAGACATCAATGGCCGTAGTATACTCTGTGGCTCCAAAAATGAGCTCGGGTGCTCTGTAATACCTAGAGCAGATATATGATATGTTTGGTTCTCCTTTTACCTGTTTCAAGAACCACCATTGATCAATAAATGAATAAACCTCACTGCTTCAAAATGTTCCCCTGGAGTGATAGATTCATCAAACTCACCAATACTTTCGCACTTCCAAAATCGCAAAGTTTCACTTGATGAGTGTGTGGATTTACCAACAAGTTTTGAGGCTTTATGTCACGATGACACACGCCGATACAACGGTGAATGTAGGATAAGGACCTAAAAATCTGCAAAACGTAGAAAAACTCTTTAAACAAAATCTCCACAAAGACATGTAAAATTGTAAGCACACTTTTGTGGATATTAAATCTACCTGATATGTGTATAGTTTGACGTAAACGAGAGGCATTCGTTGGTTAAGTTTGTTGTAGTGCTTGATGACGCGGTGCACAGTCTCTGGAACGTATTCCAGAACCAAGTTGAGGTAAAGCTCGTCTTTTTCAGTAGTTGAGAAGAAGCAATGTTTCAAAGCCACAACATTAGGATGGTCAAGTAGCCTCATTGTTTGAAGCTCGCGGTTCTTGTACCTCCGATCTTGCAGAACTTTCTTTATCGCAACAGTTTCTCCTGTTTCCAAACATTTAGCCTGAACAAAATAAAGAAGCTGGTCAGACACAGTTTCATAGAGAAGCTGACACTCAGAAGAAAGAACAAAAACTAACACTCACTTGAAACACAACACCGAAAGAGCCGTGTCCAACAACTCGCTCCGCCATGTAACTGATTGTCTGCAATTTAAACATACAAAGGAAACTCACTTAGCTTACTGAAAAATCCTATCGAATCAACTAATAAAGGATCGGTTTTGCAGAAGACAAACCTGTTTAGGTTGGCCATTTCTTCCTCCTATAGTAGTTACTATAATATGGCCAGTCTCAGTGACATTGCCATTCACGATTGTAGCTTCCATTTCCTAGAGATCATTAACACATATGTCAGTGAAAAATAAAATAAAAAGACCATAGAACTACCTGCAAAAATGGCATCAAGTCCTTACTTTATCATCTTGAATTTTCATGTCTTTCATCTCGTCAGGTAATCTATCAACATCAGTAGCGTTTCCAGTAGAAGAATCTCTAACCGCGGCACTAGGGTCTATGCCCACGGAGGCCATCCCAAAGATACAAATAAACACAGAAGAATTTGTATAGAAATGAAGAATTCTTCTTCTGTCACCACTCTTCAAATCTCAATCAGATACCAAAAAAAAAAAAAGCTCAACCCTGCAGGAGATAACCATATAGCAAAGTGATCGTTAGCTCATGATTATTCATAAACCATATCTGTAATTAACAGTTACAAGGTAATCAGTTCCATTGGAGGCAATTTCATAGATTTTGACGATACTCAAAAGAAGACTCATCTTTGAAGCTACCAACATGCAAAGTTTTGATTTTTAACGAGACATTGGACACAATTATCACCCCCCAAAAAAGAGAAAACCTATGAAGAAAAATCTAATTAAAAAAAAAGGACGAATAACATAGAAATCTATCTCATCTTGTCAAAAAACCAAATCTCAACCGATCTATCTAAAAAAAACATCTACCATGAATTATTGGTGGAAATTGGAAAACTTTATAAGAACCCAGAATTTTAAAAGAGAAATCTAAGAACAAAAACGCAAAAAAGAAAGAGAAATAGATTGAAACGTACCCGGGAAACCCAGAAAAAGAAGGGGAAAATGATAATATAAATCAAGAAGATATGATTAGTAGTGATANCCATTAACGAAGCTTTGATTGAATGATGAACCCCCCCCCCCCCTCTTCTCTCTCTCTTCTCCCCCTTTTTGTTGGTCTGACGAATGAATAATTTTTTTTTGTGGGCTTTGGCTCTTTTTTATTTGATGAGATGGTGTTGTCTATGCTACAATGCGCTGGTGACAGTCATATTATATCATCAAATTATAAATTAAATTTAAAAAAAAAAAAAAAAAAAAAAAAAAAAAAAAGGTGGAGAGTCTTCGGAGTTAGTAAATTGGGAGTTTGAAAGTACATTGGTTTTTGTTTTTTCCTCTTTTCTGAGTTTTGACCATTCAAACTTTGGCCCCTCTTTATTCATCATATATTTATTAAATTATTATACCCTTAATACTTTAAACGTTTATTTTCTCTGCTCTTTTTTTTTTTTTTTATCTCGAAGTTGTTTTAGTGCATCTCCAACCCTACTCTATTTTAGAGTCAAATCTCTATTATATAGCAACATTTGCTCCAATCCTATTTTATATTTTATCTAAAATAGAGAAAATAATAGGATTGCTCTATATATAGAGCAATTCTATTCTCACCTCTATTTTTTTACACTAAATCTATTATAGAGATAAAAATAGAGTAATACATTGGAAGAAACTAATGCTCTATTTTTAAGTTACTCTATTTTAGAGAAAAAAATAGAGAAATACAATGGAAGTGGTCTTAGGTTGAAAGTGACATAAGTATTAACAAAAATATGTAGTATGTTTAACTAATTCATTAACTTTGATACTATAAGTACCGGCACATATAAATACTATATGGATTTATTTTAGTAGCTCTATTCTGAGAACCATTTTTTCTCCCCAACTTTAGATTTAAAACTAGTCAAACTCATATTGTCAAAGTTGCTAAGCTAAATGGACTAATCTGCTCTATAAAGTATATCATTATTTTGCAGTTTTTTTTTTGTTTCTTTCTAATCTGTGCTTTTGTTAAAAAGAACAGCTTCTTACATAGGTCCAATAATTAGTTCATTGATGTCATACAATTGTCTGCTATAAAATTATGAGTATCTAGTTCAACAACCAACAGCCATAAATATAATGACATTTCCAGCCTAATTTATTATTATGTATATTAGTAGTAATAATTTACTACTTGTTAAATATAGTCGAAAGAAACAACCGAATAATTTAATTATTTTGGAGTATTTTGAATATTTGGACAAAGCTGTGAGAAGTGGGGACGGTGCGAAAACGACAAAGTATGGGCAATTTTGTATTTTACTTGCTTATATGCATACATACATACACGCATATATATATATTTATGGGATATATATCGGAATATTCCAAAGAGTGATTACAGGCTGAACCGGGGCCACGTGTCGAACGTGTCGGAGAGGCAAGAAAAAACAAAATAAACCATTTGAAAATTTTCATGGGCCAGTTTTTATTTATGAATTGGGTTTCTTAATGGGCCTTAAGAAATTAAAAAAATATGCTTCCGGCGGGGCTCGAACCCGCGACCTTCGGCTCATAAGACCAACGCTCTAACCAACTGAGCTACGGAAGCTTGTTGTCATAAGTTAACCGTAAATATTATTATAGTAACATTAAAAAGTCAAAACAGAGAAAGAACAAAGTAACTAAGTAAGAAATAAAGGGCAACGCAGTTTTGTTAAACGGAAGCCTGTTTTTACTTTTTACTACCACATACACATCAATTAATACATTAGTTAGATTTCCATTAATTATCTCCAACTAAATTTATACAATACCAAAAAAAAAAAGACAAAGTCATCTCTTGGAGACTACCACTAACATCAACATAGACATTGATACAACGATCTTGAACCCTGGATTGTCCCAAAACTTCTGTTTATCCCAAGAAGACTCATTAAGCTCTTGTTTCTCCGACATCAGATCTCTTATCTCTTTGATCTCCATGTCCCTTCTTTCTCCTTTCTGTGTTTCATTCACACACACAACAAAAATAAGAACCCTTTTGATCCAAAGCAAGAAGCTACACGAATGTTTTAAACTATGGACTTATAGACTACTTACCCTCTGCAGCTTTCTTGTCTGGCTTCGTGTTTCTTGTAGACAGAACTCTAGTTTCAGTACTTTCTTCTTCAAATCTTGATCAGTTCTTCTCTGTTTCTCCAGCTGTTAATTGTTTTAAAAGAATGAAACTTACACTCAGAATTTAGATAGAATATACACAAATGTAATAAAGGCAAAACATGGACGCACCTGAGATTCGAGTTCCTTAGTCTTATGTTTCCAGTGACCTGACATTAGCCTTATCTCATCTTTCAGTTTTGTAATCTCTCCGTCTTTTACCTCAACTAGTCTATTCATCGTCTCAAATTTCATTGGAGAGATATCTTCTAGAAGTTTCCGGAGCTCGCAGTCTATGCCACTTATCCCAGCCTTTGCAATGGTCTCTCTAACTTCACGCTCGATTCTCATAACTTCTTCTCTAAGTTGCTTTTCTGAGCACTCTCTTAGGCTTAAATCTCTCTGTAGATCATCAAGCTGATGACTGAGCTGAGTCATACGGTCTTCGTGTTCTCTGAGAGAACGTGTCTTGTCGTCAAGTTGTTTTTTAAGCATTGAGCATTGGATATGTGTAGATTGAGCACAATCAGCACTAGCCTCTGCAGTTTGCTTAGTTGCGTCAAGCTTTGATCTAAATTCCTCCAGCTCTTTGATAAACTATTTTCTCAACAACAAAGATTGTATAATCAGTTAGTCCAACCAAGAGTATATGTCATTACAAGAACATAAATGCAAAGATGGAACAATGCAACCTTAAGCTTAGATCACTAATACACAAATGGATCACACTGAAAATATCATATTCTTTGCCAAACCAACAAACTCGTATCATATATATTACATCCTAATAACAAATATAAAGAGCCAAACCATGTGAAGATATGTCTCAAAAGCTCTCTTCTTAATCTTGATAGGATTCTAAAACCACTCAAATAACTCTTTGAAGAACAGATCAAGTTTCAAGAAATAACACAAAGACCACAAAGATGAAACCTTTGGATCATACTAAGAAAGGGAAGCAAATTTGGGAGTAAAACCTTGTCAGCAGCAGATGCAGAAGCTTCAAGCTGACAATTCCTTTCTTCCAATCTCTTCTGCAATTTAGACATCTCCATTTCCATATTCTTCCCTCTTTTCTCTGCTTCCTGAAAAAAACAAACAAACCAAAAGAAAAACCAAATCATTTCTACCTGATCCAATTATTTTAAAACTCAGAAATTGAGATTTGACCCCACCATTAAATTACATGAAGAAAAAAGGAAGAGAATCAAATCAATCATAGAATAAATGATTCATTTAAAAGAAAAGGTACTCACTTTTCTAGTTATGGTTTCTTTAAGAAAGGACTGTTCTTGAGAAACCAAACGACCCCTCACTTGCTTCAGCTCCGCCGCCAAAGACACCACATTCCGCCGGAAACTCTCTTTCTTCTCATTTAAATCTCTCAAAAGTGGATCCACCGTCGTTTTGTCAGAACAAGACATTCGATTAAGTTCTCATCCAATGACTACTACACCTTGATGATTTGTTTCAGCTCTTACATGCACATAATCACAAATCTCAAAACTCTGAAACAGAGAAGAAGAAAGAAAAATAAAAATTAGTTTTTTATTTCCTTTTTTGTGGTGCATGTGAACATGGTAGTTGACCATTAATACAGGAAAATAAATGAAGAGTGTATTTCACAATTACAAAATAATTGTAGTAAGTAATAAAAAATCAAAAAACAAAGATTGTGACTTTACCTTATCTGTGAGAAATAAAGAGTGTTTTCTGCGTTTTTTCAACAAGTCTACAGATCAGATCAGATCAGATCTCTCTGATTATGGCATGAATGATGAATCTAAAAAACTAATTTCTCAGTTTCTATATCTACAAGAACAGAGGAGAGAGAGAGAATAAGGAAAGAGAAGTAAACAGACAGCTATCCAAATGAAATCAGAATAAATGAATTTGGCTATAGAGAGAGAGAGAAACTGAGAAAAAAGGTAACTTTGAACTTCAAAAATCAAACTTTCCCTCCAAAATCCTCGGCAAACACAACTACTCAACTACAGTCTAGGGACGTACAACAAATCATTAATGCAGTTATATGTATATTCTCCAAATTCGCATCTTTCAAACTATATAGCAAAGAAGAATAATATGTGGATCATTAACCCAAAAAATACTTCATAATTACAACATAAACAATGGGGGGGATGTGAGTGTGAGTGTGAGTGTGTGACAAGAAAAAAAAATGTTACTAAATTATTTTATTATAATTTGGTAGAGCTAAAGCTATGATTAAGGGACATGTGTGGATGGGGAACGAGAGAAGGTGGACGGGAAAACTCACTTTTAAGGTTCGGACTGTCTCACGTGGCCTTTACAAGTGGTCTTCTTTGGTTCGGAGTTAGATAAACACAAAAAACCGAACCTGTTCTCTTGTCATTTTTTACCAAAACGCCGTAATGATCCTTGTGATTGTGTTTTATTTAGTTGGATCTCTGTCACGTGTCCGGTACTAACGTTGCATCTAAAGTTACACATACTTTAAACTAGATTAAACAAAGGGTAAACACACATTAAGCAAGCAAATCTTTAATATTTTTGACTTGTACACAAATAGGAATTTTCGAAAATGAAGTTTGGTGTATTAATAGAAACCTTAATGCTTGATGCGATCAAAATAGCGGTAAACTAGTTCCAAATTCCACAAACATTTTTTCTTCCTAATACAGATTTTCCCATTTTGAGGAATCACAAAATTTTCAGATAAATAACGAACACAAAAGAAGCCTTTTTTTAATCTAATTAGGTAATTGGATCCTGATTATGAATGCCATCACTTTTCTTGGAAACTCAACGATGATGATACCTTCACAATGCATTCTCCGTGCTTTTACAAGAATCTCTCCATCTAAATACATCCGAGACCCTGCGTTTCGATCGTATCCTTCTCGGTTCTCAAGCTGCGTAAACCAAAACAAGAATCCGGAATCAAACAGAATCCTCACACCCACAAATGCTGTACCATTTTGTACCGACAGGCAGAGCTCTGTTACTACAGCTCAGGTTGTTTCTGAGGCAAGAAGTCTCTCTGCTTCCACCACCTGCGCGAATGACCCGACCGTGGGTAAAATACACACCAAGAACGGCTTAAATGTGAAGCCTTTAGATCTGGAGAGGTTAAAGGGAGATGAGAAAGATGAAGAGGTGATCAATGGAGATGACAAAAGGGTAAACGGAGATTGTTACGAGGGTATTAAGAGCAATGAATCCGAGGAAGAGGCATGGAGATTGCTGAGGGACTCTGTAGTGACATATTGCGATTCCCCTGTAGGAACGATGGCTGCTAAAGATCCAACAGACACACTGCCATCAAACTATGATCAGGTCTTTATTAGAGATTTTGTACCTTCGGCTCTTGCTTTTCTGCTGAAGGGAGAAAGCGAAATTGTTCGAAATTTCCTTCTTCACACACTGCAGTTGCAGGTATTGATGCTCATTCCCTGAAAAAAAACAGAAAATGTTGTTTAATAGCGAAGAGTTTGCATTCAAATCAAATATATGAACCTTAGTTTTGTTATGTGTGTTGTGATTCCAGAGTTGGGAGAAAACAGTTGACTGTTATAGTCCAGGACAAGGATTGATGCCTGCGAGTTTCAAAGTCAGAACTTTACCTCTCGAAGAGGACAAGTTCGAAGAGGTTTTGGATCCAGATTTTGGCGAAGCAGCTATAGGTCGTGTTGCTCCTGTTGATTCTGGTCAGTACTTTGCAGCTTCTTCAATCTGCATTTTCCCATAAATAGAGTAAGAATGGATTGAATTGTTGATTCGTGGTAACAAAGCATAAATAATTGTTGATTCTTTCAGTTTGGCAACATAATAATTGAACAGTTTGATTCACACATGCTGGTCTAAATAGAAAATTTTCAGGTTTATGGTGGATAATATTGTTGAGGGCATACGGGAAAATCACAGGGGATTACTCACTGCAAGAGAGGATAGATGTGCAGACAGGGATAAAGATGATTGCGAACCTGTGTTTAGCTGACGGATTTGATATGTTTCCCACACTGTTGGTCACTGATGGCTCTTGCATGATAGATCGACGAATGGGTATCCACGGTCACCCTCTTGAGATCCAAGTAATCACACATATAAGTTCATCTTGATTATAATTCTCAAAAAGAAAAGTTTGACTAACATGGCATGATGATTCTGTTGATCTCACAGGCTTTGTTTTACTCCGCTCTACGGTCTTCTCGTGAGATGCTAACTGTAAATGACAGCTCCAAAAACATAATAAAGACAATTAGCAACAGGCTCAGCGCTTTATCTTTTCACATTAGAGAAAACTATTGGGTTGACAAAAACAAAATCAATGAGATTTACCGTTACAAGACAGAGGAGTACTCTATGGATGCCACTAATAAGTTCAATATCTACCCAGAGCAGGTTTCTCCGTGGCTAATGGATTGGGTTCCTGAAAGCTCTGACTGTGGATTCCTGATAGGAAACCTCCAGCCTGCTCACATGGATTTCAGGTTCTTCACCTTGGGAAACCTCTTGTCAATCATCTCCTCATTAGGAACACCAAAACAGAACCAAGCTATATTAAATTTGATTGAAGAGAAATGGGACGATCTCGTTGGTCATATGCCGCTTAAGATATGTTACCCGGCTTTGGAATCTTCAGAGTGGCATATAATAACCGGGAGTGACCCAAAGAACACGTGAGTTCTTCTCTGTTCCGATATTGATACTTTTTTCTGAAGTAGTATACAATAATTATATCTGCATATACGTTTTAAATGATGGACCAGACTTCCTTTATATGTTCTGTAGGCCTTGGTCTTACCACAATGGCGGGTCATGGCCAACACTTCTTTGGCAAGTAAGCATGAGTTTTTAATCAGACTACATATATATATATCTGCTCGTGCTGTACATTAATTCACATGTGTTAAAATTTTTGTTAGTTCACACTGGCATGCATCAAGATGGGTAGACCAGAATTAGCAGAGAAAGCAGTTACCTTGGCAGAGAAGAGGCTCCAAGCTGATCGGTGGCCAGAGTACTACGATACAAGAAATGGGAAGTTCATTGGAAAACAGTCCCGGCTCTACCAGACATGGACAATTGCTGGCTTCTTAACTTCAAAGCAACTATTGCAAAATCCTGAAATAGCATCTTCCTTGTTCTGGGAAGAAGACCTTGAGCTTCTAGAGACTTGTGTCTGCGTTCTGACCAAAGCAGGCCGGAAGAAATGCTCTCGAGCCGCAGCAAAGTCTCAGATTCTTATCTAAATTGGTTTTGTCCATAAACAGGCTTAGGATATAAACAATCCTGTTGCAACAAATGTTATACAGGTTAACAAAACTAATAGTACAACAACTCATCTGGTGTGTATATATATATATGTTTTCTAAGAAATCAGATGAAACATAACATAACTAAAAACCAACGTTCATGTTCTTACTAACTTGACCAACAAACAAGAGTGATTACTTAGTGCACTTAATCTCTAACAAAATTCCTGTCTCTAAACCTAATGATAATCCAACGAGAACTAACCAGAGTTTAGCTGGATTTATTAAACCAAGTCATCAATGTCAAGAGAAATATACAATATCGAAAAAAAACTCACGATTTATAGGTTTGTTTTCCTGGACTAGGAGAAAGCCAAGAGCCATAACCCTCGTCTGCCATAAATCCATATACAACTTTCATGCCAACAAAACTCTCAGGAGCATTTCGTCGAACACGTTACAAGCAGATTCAACCACCATTCTTTGCTCCTTTTTAGAGCACCAAAACAATTAATCATGGATAATTTGATGTCATGATCAGGTCATGATACTCTTCTCCGAGATCATCTCATATGCATAAACCGTTTCCTTCCACTTGGACACACAACAGAATTAAACATTCCAATCCCAGACAGGAATTTTGACAAACACCTTGTGAGCGTAAATACAAAATATCTTATTTTCTCAAAAATAGTGAGGTAATGGGCTGGGCCCATTATAAGTCAAATAACTGAGTGAGTGTCTGAGTGGATCTATTTCCCACCAAACGACGCCGAATTAAGCAGCCTCCTGAGGCCTGCGAATTCGGTTTATTCGGTTAATTCGGGTCGGTTTATTCGGTTATCGGGTTATTCGGAATCTGAAAACTCTACCGAATCTAACCGACTAATCGATCGGTTCGGTTCGGTTCGGACACGGTTATTTCGGTTCGGAGGTTCGGTTATTTCGGTTTTAAGTGAAACTTGTCAATAAACCAACAATGTCGAACAAACACAACACAACAACAACTAAATAGAATATGATCATGAATCACTGTGTCACATCCTAGAGCTTGACCACAGTACCGACAGTTGGCGAGGGCCTGATCATGTGCTTGCTGAATAAAATGCTCCCAAACCGGAGATCTATGAGCTGGCTTTTTCCTCGGTTGAGACGGTATAGTAGAAGTTGTAGCCTGAGTTCGTCGTCTCTTCCCACCAACTGGAGAAGCTGTCGGACCATCATCAATCTCTTCTTGTAGAACCGGGTCAATGTTCTCTTCCCCAGAGTCATGAGACATCTGTTAAAAACAACAAGTGAAAAAGATCAGTCCAAGTCTAAAGACTAACACTAACAGTACAAACAAAAGCAAAGATCAGTCCAAGTCTAAAGACTAACACTAACAGTACAAACAAAAGCATAGATCAGTACAAGTCTAAAGACTAACACTAACAGTACAAACAAAAGCATAGATCAGTACAAGTCTAAAGACTAACACTATCGGACATCAAAAGCAAACAATGAAACCAAACCCAACACATACTTAGTTCTAACTACAACAGACATCAAAAGCAAAGAATGAAACCAAGAACAAGACATACTTAGTTCTAACAAGTAACAACACATACTTAGTTCTAACAAGTAACAACACATACTTAGTTCTAACTACAACTATCGGACATCAAAAGCAAAGAATGAAACAAAGAACAAGACATACTTAGTTCTAATAAGTAACAACACATACTTAGTTCTAATTATAACTATCAGACATCAAAGGCAAACAATGAAACCAAAGGATACTTAGTTCTAATCGGACAACATAAGCAAAGAATGAAACCAAACCCAACGAATGAAACCAAACCCAACATAAGCAAAGAATGAAACCAAACCCAACTATCGGACATCAAAAGCAAAGAATGAAACAAAGAACAACAAATCCTAGAGCTATACAACGAATCAAAGACGGACAACAATAAAACAAAAGGATTAAGACAAAAGGATTACACGATGCTTTACAACAAAAGGATTAAGACAAAAGAACTTACACTGAAGATTAAACACAAGGTTGATCAGGACAACACAGGATCAGATCAGAAACTCGAGAATCTCTTTCTCTGTCGCCGCTAAGAGGAAGAGTTTAGATAGATTAGGTTTAGGGTTAGAACTAATGATATAAACCGGTGTATTAGCTTATATACCTAGGGTTAAATTTCGGGTTTCCGTCGGTTTTGTCTCTCCGAACCGAACCGAAGACAAAACCGAAATTTTTTGAAAACCATTCCGATCGGAATCAAAAAACAAATATAACCGAACCGAATTGTCCGAATCTCGGTTCGGTTCGGTTCGGACAATTCGGTTCGGTTCGGATTCCCAGGCCTAAGCCTCCTCCTTCACGAGTAGAAAATCCCAAACGGCCAAATCCGAGGGTTCGCTCAGACGACGTGAAAGAAGAGCACCGACGATGGCGTGGGCACGATTGATTCAGAGCGCGAGAGCAGCTTTAGGGAAAACTCCCTCGTCTTCGACTCTAGGCCTCCCCAGATTCTACTCCAAACCTACTTACTTCGGTGCGTGCTTTCTATTCCTGCGTTCGGATTGAATTTTTGGTGGATTTTGCTTTTTACTATGTAATCTAGTGGCTGAGAAATTTGCGTGTCGTCTTTAGTCTCTACGAATTTTCGAGTGATATGGAGGTTTATGAGTAAGCTTAGGCTTTTGATTGCTTGGCATGTTTCGATTGGGTTTCAGATCCATTTTCTTATCCTGGAATGATTCAGTGATTGTAGCAATCCATTAATCAGTTAAGATCAATGTGATTAGGAATTTTGGTTCTGAAGATGTGGTTCTATGTTTGATTCTTGTATATATATATGGTGGGTATTGTAGTGAAGGTTGGGATTCCAGAGTTCCTAGGCGGGATTGGTAAAGGAGCTGAGACTCACATTGCCAAAATTGAAACTGAGATCGGTGACCTTCATAAACTGCTTGTGACTCGTACCCTCCGACTCAAGAAGCTTGGCATCCCTTGCAAACATGTAAGTATACCCACCCCAAGTCTCACTTTTGCTTCAATATTCATTCATTGCCCATTTGGTTTCAACTATCTGAAACTATGTAGGGGATTAGATAGTCCTATTATATTGGATACGTTCCTTTACATCATTGTTTGGACTCTTGAAATTTTCCATTTTTGAAGGGATGAGTGAAAGAAACTGATCGAGATATCCTTATTTCCTGATCCTGTGGGGATAACTTCTGCTTTGTTATTATCTGAAAGTTGATTGGGTTTAGGAAACAATGTCACCTTATACTTGTATATGTTCTGTTGACTCAGTTTTTCACTATCCTATCTTATATTGCCTATGGATTTCACAGTGCTGAATTTCTGTTTTTGCAGAGGAAACTGATACTGAAGTATGGCCAGAAATACAGGTTAGGGCTATGGAAACCTAGAGCCGACGCTATTAAGGCCTGATCAAGTCTCTATGTTTGAACTGTGAGTCTCTCATGCTGGGTTTCACTGTCAAAATAAGTTGTAGTACTTGAATGATCATTGTCAAACCAGTTCAGTATTGAACAATTTAAACAGTAGAAGTAATGTTTGTTTTGATGGTTTTGATGTTTACGGAAGTTACTTTAACAACCTAGTGTAATTTCGCAATTCATCTATAATAGTTTTCTCCACTAGTCTAGATACAAGTGAGCATCTCCTTAAAAGTAGCCTACAGATTATGAAAGTGGCTTCCAAGTCTCCGCACTTGTTAATTATGTAAAATTAGTAAACGCGATCACTAGTCATGAACACTGAATTCGCGAGATTTGGAGGTGCAACAAAGTCACCAACATGTTGAAAAAGTTTCCCCATCAAAGTCATGACCCTTTAGCTGTAGATAAGATATGTGACCATTGGATTCAAGTACTTGGATCAGTCAACAATTTTGACTGTAGAAAAGTTGATAACTTGTCTCTTTGGTTGAAAAACATTGACACTTAAAACCCAAAAGGCAAAAGCCGTCACCGGATCGGTCGGCAGCGTCTGTGGTCCAATGGTAACAAAGAGACAAAATATCAGATCATGTCCTCATGTTCTGATGGGTCAATTCTTTCGGGTCAACGTGTATAAAACAGCCGCATTGAGAATGACACTTATTAAACTTGCCGATGCTATAAGAAAATGACCACTCCTCCATAACGTTGGGCCATTTTTGGTGTTAATATATGGTTGTTGTGTTAGTACAAAAGGGATCCCGAAAATGGCAAAATTTCAAGGATTTTGCTGAGTTTTGTTGTTATCAAATTAGCCATAAGTAAACATGCTTTAAGGGCAAAGTCCGATGTTCCGAAAAACACAGAAAGATAAAAGAAGGTCCAAATTTTGGGGGTCGAGACCTATCATATTTCATATTTGCCTGGTCGAACCATAACTCGTTTGTTTTTCATCAATGTATTATTTTTATCTATAGATGATGATGTGTCCACCATGGAAATCACATGTCCATTTTCTATATATTATGATGTTTATAATGGAAAGTATTACGAAGACAAAATAAAAAAAGTCTACATTTTGTATCCAAATTAAGAGAATTAGCAATCATATATATTTGGACCAGCCCGGATTAAGACCACAAATACTCTTTGGAGTCTTTTAGATAAGAGACCGAACGTGAACCATTTGGCAACCCTAAACACCGAGACAAATATCAACAAAATGCAAGCAACTACTTTGGTTTTTTTTTTTTACGTTTTCAACGGAGGCTTGTGCTTCACGAAATATATGCATGTATCGTCCATTTCGATTTTCGGATTCAAATCAGGCTAATCCCTATATAGAAGGTTATATGAGAGCAAGCACGAGGATAATTATAAAAAAAGGTGTAGGAGGCGGAGGAGGTGAGAAAGTGGTGGGTGGTCCTTGAGCCTTGAAGGAATCAAAGAAGACATCTCACACTTGACCCCAATTATTATGCCACCTTCTCTCTCACGTCTCCATCCGTTTTCGTTGTCATCTCTTTTTTTCTTGAGGCTTTACTCTTCGAACGTGTCACCTCTTTAATGGCAAAATCTTTCCTCTTTCATTTTTTTTTTAAGCCAAAAATATTAATCTTTTCATATTCGTGATGAAAATGTCGTCGATAATACTTATTAACGCATTTTGTATCTAACCTTAAACATTATCATCATTGAACTCACACCCAACATAATGATCACAGCATATCTTAGATTTTCTATAGTTTTTCTTTTCTTTGTAATTATAGTCCAAAAAGACTAATACAATGGATCGCCGTTGGAGATCATATATAAGATTTTATCTTATAGCTGGATAAAAATCATGATATATATCGAAAATGCTTTAACTGGTTTGCATAAAAACGCAATGGATACCACTTGCAACCACAATTGGTTACATGTATTGTAAATTTTTGTAGCGACGTCCGTGTCTTTGTTATTTGGACGTTACTCGGGCAAGCTACACGCTAATTTTCATATATAATTGTTAGTACTAGTAATTTCCCTAATATTGTTTCTAGATATCACATACTTGGTTGGCATCTCGCGAAAGGTATACGTTGCTCACTGTAAGTCTATAACTAAGTGGACCAATATAATTAATAAACAAACAAACCAAGTCAAAACCCAAATCCCTAAATGATCTTTATCACATTCAGTTCAAGTAGTTTTCGTCTTATTATGGGTTTAGTATATCAGTTGGTAAAAACCGATGATGCACAAAAGATTCTGAAAAAAAGAACATCACGAAAAAATACACTTCGAATGTGATTTTTAAAATGAAAGGATCGTCGTCACTAATGAATCGATCGATCTTGTCATAAAATCAACTATACCCAATGCGAAAACTACTCTAGTTTTAAATATGTTTTTTTTAGTCGGCAAATATATTATTATTATTGTATTCGATTAACGTATTTTTTAATTTTTTTTAGTTTTGACGCATTTGTAATATCAATTAAATTCCAATCTTTTTTTCAGTTTTTTTTTTTGAGTTTCTTGCTTTAAGGTTCACTAGTTATGCAAAAAAATAGTAAGCTCAGTACAATTCATAAAGAGAGAAGCTAGAACACCATTTCTAGCTCAGCTCCCATCAATCTCACATGCGAGATTTGTACATATATATCAAGCATAAGATCTCTCTAAACAAAAAAGGATATAGAAAAAAAAAAGATCTCTCTAAAAGAAAATATATAATCCTAAACAAAAAGATCTCTCTAATCTTGATAAAGACCTAATTCCAAGTCTTCTTATCTTATATGTCTCTCGGTAAGTTTTTAAGTGTGGGACCTATTACTTCAGTAGACATTCAGTCCCAACGCCATACATACATTACCTCGTTTCTCAAAGACTGTTTTGACAGCACGTACAAGTTAAAAATAAATTATAGCCGTTTTGCCTCAAAAATTGTAATGGTAGAGTAAAATCTGAATCTGAAGAAGCCAACAATACATTTGGAGGCAATTCATTACCAAGAACATGGTCCAGTATCTCTCCTAGAATTATTCTGATTTTTTTTTGATGAATTTCAGGTTTAAGTTTCCAACCAGAACCTTTTTCACAATATGATATCTAGGATCAAGCCGTTGCAGAGACAAAGTGATGTTGTTTATCATATCCGGTAAATCAACAGACTCAGTCGTGCAGTTGCAATAAAACAGCAAATAGATGATCCAGTAGACCCATCATAGTGAAATAAGATGTTAAGATAAAAGATTAGAGAAGAACTTTTGAGATAAGAAAAGACAAAATACTTGATTAAACGATTTTTTTTCTTTTCACAGTTATGTGTCTTCCTTAGTTGATAAATTTATTTTAGAAATTACAAACCATATAAATCAAACTAAACTGGTTGGCTTTGGTCTAATATAATTCCTCTTTTGCCATGTACGAATTTAGCTATACCAAATAAAAGATAACCCTGATCCATTTTTGTGAGGACAAAGTATGATATATGCACTCATTTTGTTTCACAAAGTTGTTTATATGTAGGACACACGAAAGTCGTTTTAACTTATTATCATATTTTCTTATTAAATTAATTTTCGTACAAAAGAGAAAATTAAAACTGTTCGAGAAGAAACTAAATTCAGATAAAGAGGCCTCACATGCGACGCACTATGAGCAAAAGAGTCGGACCGTAGGGTCGTCATGCACATGCCTTCTCGTCTATATTTATACTTTTATTTTAGTATTTTCAATTTTTTGGCATATAGCTTATTAATATCAAAATTAGTCTTTCTTAAATATTACTTCTTCTTTTTTTTTGGTTAAAATATAACTTTTAAAATTGTGTTAGGTGAATGAACGATTGATTTTCATATCCGATGTACAGTACAACGTACGTAAAAAAAGATACATCTTTAGAAAATTAAAACAAATAGATTTCTTGAAAATTTTGAGAATGTTCTTTAACGTTGATTTATAGAATTAAATGGTCGAACATACTGATCAATCTTTAGTCTTTAATATGATGTGAATTCTTGAGGAAAATTTTTCATCCTCCAATTCAGACTTCCGATGAACACTTTTTTACCTATGGGTTAATCTTTATAATATATAAAGTTGTCATGAGCATCATCAACATATATGTGGACTAAAGACAAATGGTTGGATTTAAAAGTTAATTTCTGGAATTACGCTTCTAGTAATATTTGAAACACTTATTATATAGTCTTATAATATTCAATTATTTCTAGGAATCCCAAATTTTTAAGAAAAAAATATTTACAACTCAAAACTTGTGAAACGACACCCCAAAAAAATAAAGAAGAACAAAACATAGTATTTTCGTCCAACTCGTGATGATTTTGACAATTTTGTTTTGTTTTTTTTTGAGGACAAACAAATCATTAAAAACAATAATAATAGATTCCGATGATAAATTAAAATCGTAAAAAGAATTAAAATAGCACACACCAAAGGCTTATAATCTTCGGCTATGAAGCCGAGCCGATCTTATCAGACGGCTGAAACTCGGACAGAATCTTTGATAGAGCTGTCATGGCTCGGACTTGCATTTCCAACGCCGCTATGTAATCCACTGTCTCATCCAAGAGCTCCGGTAACGCAGTTCTCCGACAACCCGGCACCAACCCACCCAAAACCCTAACCCTATTCCCCACTGCCGACAACTTCCTCCTCCTCCCACCACTTCCCCTTACCCCCTCAGCCAATGCCCACGCCGGTTTTGTATTCCTTTGCCGCCGGCGCAGACTGGTCCCTACTCGGCTCACCAATATGGCTCGGCTCCATCGGGTTGCACCACGAGCCGTCGTCGCCAGCACTTTGTCGGCCGTGTCTCGGACTGTTGCTGAGCTCCGCCTCGATCGCCTAAGAGCGTCATAGAGTTTCAAAGAATAAACCTTTTGCGACGACGTGGCTCTCCATCTCTGACTAAGATGGATCGCCGGAGCTTCTGAGCTTCTCCGTGATCGACGGAGAGCCTCCAACAGCTTCGGAGCGAACACTCTTTGCCCTCTTTGCAATCTCCGGCGAAGAGGGATTGTTTCAGTCCCTTCTACATCCGGAGACGTCGAAGGGTTCGATCCATTTCCTTGGTCAGAAGTCATTCACAAGAAATCTATATAGAAAACCACGTAAGAAACGTTTTTATTTGTTGTTTCTTGATGATGTTAAATCGAGTCAGAGAACAATGTGTCGAACTCTTTCTTCTTATATTATGATAATGATATAGAGTAATTGGGAGGGACATCTATATATATAAAACATTTGGTAGATATTGGAGTGGCCATTCTTAATTATATTATTTTCTATATTTATTTATTTATTTAGGTTTCTCTTTGTCTTTTTCGAATTGAATACCTATAATTTTTAGATTTCTTTTTTTCTCTTCTTCTTTAATAATTAATGTACGTCAAAAATTCACATTGGCCAATATGATGATTGACCTGGTGAAATGAATAAAAACAAAAATCCTATAATAGTAAATATTAATGCATTTTTAGGTTGGAACACAAAGATCTTTTCTTTCTTTCGTCGTGGAACAAAAAATATCCATCTTCATTGCGATATTTTACACATAGGCAAAATATGAAACTTTTTACGTACCTATTTATGATGGTGAGCGGCGATAATTTATGTGTGTTCTTTGTAGATTTTTTAGTTATGAAAAGAACAAAAGTGGCTATGGAGCCGGAGGAGTTTGATGTAATTAATGTGGAGGGCAATGATTGGTGGCAATATAACCAATAGATAGAACAAATTGCTATCAAACAAAAATTTTAACATAAAGAAACAAAAAACCTATAATGAGATTTTTTTTTTTTTAATTTAAAGAAGGAACCAAAAATATATAAAAGGGAAAAGAATAGGAAAAAAGAGAAGATGCATGTGACGGTGTTTTATTTCACGACCTTCACACCTTCCTTAGGCTTAGTGTTGTGGCTATTTATCATCCACAATTTTTTTCGCCCACAATTTCTCTATTTTTTCTTTCTTTCAAATATAGTATTTTTTCCAGTATTTGGTGTTTTGCGAAACATATAACATGTTCTTTATATTTTTCTTCCTTTTCGGAAAATAATAATTTGATTTAGTTGATTCTTTTTTTCTTTCGAAAAGCATGAAATATATAGAGTTTTGGATTGCACTTGTCAATCACTTCTTACGTTGAAAGACAAGTCATATATATACATACTAAATAACGTTATATTTTCTCCTTCAAAAATGTTTATATCCATATCAAGAACTAACTAATTAATAACTTGTACATAACATACGTCAAAGATTCTTAGTACTGTATATATATAGCTCAAATTCATAAAGTGTTGCATTGAAACACGCATGTTATATTTATNAAAAAAAAAAAAAAAAAAAAAAAAAAAAAAAGACAAACTATTACAAAACAAAATACGTTTCAAATGACAGACGTGTCAATACAATTTCAGACTGCGGTATTGAGCAGGATTTGTTTTCACTGATATATTTTAGCCTGACATTTTTTCTTTGGTTGTCTATTCAAAAGTAATTTATTGAAGCTGTTAGAAAGTTAAAAACATNATTTTTTTTTTTTTAATTTAAAGAAGGAACCAAAAATATATAAAAGGGAAAAGAATAGGAAAAAAGAGAAGATGCATGTGACGGTGTTTTATTTCACGACCTTCACACCTTCCTTAGGCNCAGAGAGATTTGCCTCCTTGCGTCAGACACGCTTTGATATACTCTTCCTAATTTATTAATTTTCCCTCTTTATGTTTTGTTTATTATTCCCAAATCAAATGATGATTAGTTGTTATCCTCTATTGATGATTATTTGTTATCCCAGTTCAGGACAATTATTTTAGTAATGATGACAATGATTTCTTTGACGAAGAAAATATTGGTCTCAACTTCAAAACTTTTTTTGTATTACTACTTTTTTCTTAAAAATATACTAGTACTATTTAAAGACGAATCTTTCAAAATTTTCTGTCAAAAACATTGATATACAATATGTAAAAAACTAAAGCTTATGAATTATTTAAACGGAGCACGTACATTGCATGCAGCATGCGAAACCAAGATTAACATTATTTGAGGTATTATATTAATTAGAGTACTAATTAATTGTAATAGACCGGTTAACAGCCTATTGCATGCAGCATGCAACTTCTTTTATTTTCTTAACTGTAATAGACCGGTTCAATTTCACTTTAACCATAAAAAATTTCCAAGCAAAAAAGAGAGTGCTATAATGTTTTTCTAAAAATAAAATTTCGAAATTGAAAAGCCCATGGCCAGGAATCAAGTTGGCCCAAAATTTAGCTAACGACCTGAATTTCTCTTACCGGGTCTTGTCTGGTTAGGACAAGCATGCTAAAGAAACGACGACATTTTGGAGGCTATGTACGTCCTTTTCCCATAAATACGTTTTTTTTTTTGGGGAAGGGGGTTTATGAAGGGCTTTTGACAGCAAGTCTTTCTTCTTCGTCTACAGAAACTTCAATTTCGTACGGTTTCTTGCCTATTAGGGTAAGCTTAAACCCTAAATTCTCAAATTTTGCTACTCAAACATCTTCCTCCCCGATCATGTTGAAGCTCCTCGTTTCGAACTTGTACTGTTCACATCACCTGACTCCGGCTATTCGAGTCCGGTCTAACCCGGTTAACAGTCTATTGTTCAAGTCACTGACTCAGCTAACAGGATGGAACCGGAGTTCTTTGGGTCTTCGTGCTTTCTCCTCCGACACAGATTCCTCTGCCGCGATTGCCTCAACTAAAACTCACCTCAACGATTGTCTAACGGTTTGTTCAAATTTTATTATAAAGTTCACTTTTTTATTTTTCTTCACCCCCGACCCATGGGGAGTTTTATGATCATAGGGAATGTAGGATTCCAAGAATCAATTCAAATGCTTTAAACTTGGCTGGTGCTATGATTTTTCCATAGATCTAAGATCATAGAGAAATTAAGTCAATTGACAACTTTTTTTCTTTATAATTCTTGCGATTTGGATGTTAAAGCTAGAACCTTTACAGCATTAGTAGGGAAATTCGAAATTTTGAAGAAGTTTAGTGTTTTAATGGACCATTCCTAGTTTAACAGCTAGGCAAAGATTGAACCTTTTAATACAAAATACCCATTCCCAAGCTTAATTGCAGGTTATATAACATTGGTACGATTGTTTTCATTAAAGCTTTTTGTTGCTTCATTGCAGGTTATAGCATTACCGTTACTCCACAAGCCTCTTATTCCTGGTTTTTACATGCCAATCTATGTCAAGGTGTGTGTTACTTCAGCCTAGTTTTGGATACCTATTTTTGCATGTCCATTAGATTACTACTGCCTTTGATGTTTGCTGTCTGCTTGCGTTTTTCTGACATTGTATGAGCTCTTGTGTAGGATCCTAAAGTACTTGCAGCTTTACAAGAGAGCAGAAGACAAAAATCCCCATATGCGGGGGCTTTCCTTTTGAAGGATGACGATGCCGAGTCAACTGATTCATCTTCTAGCTCTGAAACAGAGAATATTTTAGAGAAGTTGAAAGGAAAAGAGTTGTTTAACCGGATTCATGAAGTTGGCACACTTGCTCAGGTAAACTCTTGCCGCACGTTAATTAACCGGATTTATGTCTCTGTTTGAAAGACATAACCATTTACCAAATTTACAGATTTCAAGTATCCAAGGTGAGCAAGTCATCCTTATTGGTCACAGACGACTTAAAATAACAGAGATGGTAAGTTAATAGAAATATTTCTCTGAAAAGGATCAAAAGTCCATGAAAAGTTAAGATTTTAAAGCTCAGAAGCTGTGTGTATAACTTCCACATGTGTCTTCAGCTTATCAAGTTATGGCTCACTCAGTGTAAAACCATGTACTTTGTTTTTTTCACAGGTGAGTGAAGATCCTCTTACCGTCAAAGTTGACCATGTAAAGGTGTGTTTCTGTTTTAACTAGTCTATCCTTTTATGAATACGAGTAGGGGAGCAAGACATGCGGTTTCTGTTTCCTTTTTGAATTCTGAAATCTAGATCCTTTGTCACGTGTTTCTTTGTTACTTTGCAGGATGAGCCGTATGACAAGGACAATGATCTCATCAAGGCAACATACTTTGAAGTTATGTCGACACTTAGGGATGTCTTAAGGACAACTTCACTCTGGAGAGATCAAGTTCGGACATATACTCAGGCATGTTCTCTTTATATCTGGCACTGCTTGCGAGTACAACCTATGTCAGAGTATCGGTATCTTAGTAGATTTCTCTTTTTTTATAGCATATAGGTGACTTCAGTTATGCAAAGTTAGCCGATTTTGCAGCCGGGATCTCTGGCGCTAACAAATATCAAATTCAGGGGGTTCTTGAACAATTGGATGTAAGTAGTTTAGCCATTGTCACGTTTTGATGCTGAGATTACCTCAAAGAGAATGATATATATATATATTTTTCCATTCTTAGCCAGCTTCTCATATTGTTTTCTTTGATCCAGATTCACACACGTCTGGGGGTGACGATGGTATTGGTGAAAAAAGAATTGGAAATTAACAAGCTTCAAGTACTTTATGCCTTCTTCACTTTCCTGCATCTGTCCAGCTGACTCGTGCTACTAGATTTTTGAAAATGTTTGTTTTATATATACTGATCTCATCTCTTTAAATTCGTGTTTAGGAATCCATAGCAAAAGCTTTTGAAGAACAATTTAAAGGCGAGAGACATCGAATGTTACTAAAGGAGCAGCTCAAGGCTATACAAGCGGTTTTTAACTCGCCTCCTCAACTTATGTCTGCTCTTTTTATGGGTGTGTATGATGTATAGCATTTTTGATTGATGACTGTTAAATGTACCAATGCAGAAGCTTGGCGTGGAGACAGACGCCAAAACCGCACTTTATGGTTAGTACTACACTAATACTAGTCTACTACTATAAGGATATTTTCGATTCAAACTTTGAGATCGCACCACTGTGAACTCATGACGCCTAGTTTTCTTTGTTTTGACTTCCGAGAGCTGTGCATCAATGAGTGTACAACTACTGAAGCTAAAGTCTGTTCTTTTCTGCAGAAAAGTTTAGGGGAAGGATTGACCCTATTAAAGATAAGATTCCAGAACATGTACTAAAAGCAATAGAAGAAGAGCTTACAAAACTGAAGATGTTAGAAACCAGTTCAAGCGAGTACGATGTGACCCATACTTACCTTGATTGGTTGACCGTGTTGCCTTGGGGAAAATCCAGGTTTGCCATTTGCTTCATGCTTATGTCTTGAGGAGAGTTATAACAACAACACTCGTAGTTGATTTATTTTTGTGCATACATTGATTGAGGAATCTCATTTATTATAATCAAATCTAATTTGGTATGCAGTGATGAGAATTTTGATGTTTCACGGGCAGAAAAGATTCTTGACGAGGATCATTACGGATTATCTGATGTAAAAGAAAGAATACTAGAGTTTATTGCTGTGGGGAGACTTAGAGGCACTTCACAGGGTCATCATATCTTTGCCTTTCTATTTCATTCGTCTTTGGTAAAACCTTTTAGCTTCATTTATAAGTTCTGAAGGTGAAAATTTGTAAAATGTGGCAACAGGGAAGATCATTTGTCTATCTGGCCCACCTGGAGTAGGTAAAACTAGCATTGGGCGTTCAATTGCACGTGCTCTTGACCGCAAGTTCTTCAGGTTCTCTGTTGGAGGACTATCCGATGTTGCTGAGATTAAGGTATATAATATACTACATGAAAAATTAAACTGTACTTTTAACGCTGTTTATGAAGTTTTTATAAATAATCTTATACATTGTTTAGGGGCATCGTCGAACATATATTGGTGCCATGCCTGGAAAGATGGTGCAATGTCTAAAGACTGTGGGAACAGAAAATCCTCTTGTTCTGATCGATGAGATTGATAAGGTAGCTTGATTTTTAGTATTCAATATATGTTAGCTTGGTTTCTCAGTTTCAGCTTAAATTTTTTGCAATAATTGTCTATGGTTCCTTGGCAGCTTGGAGTAAAGTGCCACGATGGCGGCCCAGCCAGCGCAATGTTGGAGCTTTTGGATCCAGAGCAGAATGCAAATTTTCTAGACCACTATCTCGATGTTACTATTGACTTATCAAAGGTTTTTCATGACCATTTTTTTCTTCTCTTTACATTTCTCATTTCCAATTTCTTTCTTCGCATGTGTATTGGTTTCATAATAGGAAGTTTGTGTTTGAAACTTAGGTCTGATCAAGTTTATTGCAGGTTTTATTTGTATGTACAGCAAATGTGATAGATACGATTCCCAGGCCTCTGCTAGACAGAATGGAGGTGATTAGTCTCGCAGGGTATATTACTGATGAGAAGATGCAAATTGCTAGAGACTATTTGCTGAAAACTGCGCGCAGAGATTGTGGCATTAAGCCTGAACAGGTCTCACTCACAACCAGTGTTCCTCAGTCTCCTGTCATTTCTGATGTCATTTACTGTTTTGCTCAAGTTGTTTGTACTCTTTCCAGGTTGATGTGAGTGATGCAGCTCTTCTTTCCTTGATAGAAAATTACTGCAGAGAAGCAGGCGTTAGAAATCTCCAGAAGCACATGGAGAAGATTTTTCGTAAGGTAAGTTTTACAAGTTCACTGAACATATTCCAAACTTCTTACTTGGACCCTCAGGATCTAAAATGATTGATTTTCTTACAGATTGCTCTAAATCTTGTGCGCAAAGGGACATCTCTCGAAGTGCCTGCAAATTCTGATGTTGTTACTGACACTGAAGATAGTAAACCTTTGGCCAAGACTGATTTGGAATCCCCAGAGGCGACCTCTGCAGAAGGATCCACTGTGTTGACAGATGAGTTGGCAACTGGGGATTCAACAGAACCAAAGACTGAGCAGAGCGTAGTGGTAGCTGAAACGGTTGAAAAGTTTGTGATTGATGAATCAAACCTTGAAGACTATGTAGGCAAGCCAGTATTTCACGCAGAGAAGATCTATGAACAGACACCAGTTGGTGTTGTAATGGGGCTAGCTTGGACATCCATGGGTGGCTCAACATTGTACATAGAGACAACCTTTGTAGAAGAAGGAGAAGGCAAAGGCGGACTTCATATAACGGGTCAGCTTGGGGCTGTGATGAAAGAAAGCGCAGAGATAGCTCACACAGTGGCCAGAAGAATAATGCACGAGAAAGAACCGGGGAACCAGTTCTTTGCGAAATCCAAGCTTCATTTACATGTTCCTGCAGGAGCCACACCAAAAGACGGTCCAAGCGCAGGTTGCACCATGATAACTTCGTTGCTGTCACTTGCCATGAAGAAGCCTGTAAGGAAGGATCTTGCAATGACAGGAGAAGTCACTCTGACCGGTAGAATTCTTGCAATTGGCGGCGTAAGTAGAAGAAACACACACAACAGTTAGCTTTTTAGTAACCAATTTCTAGTAAGCCTCAGTTTAGTGTGTAATACACAAAATCTCTCTGTGTCTGTCTTTCTCAGGTGAAGGAGAAGACTATAGCCGCAAGACGGAGTGATGTGAAGGTGATAATACTCCCAGAGGCTAACCGGAGTGATTATGATGAGCTGGCAGAAAACGTGAAAGAAGGGCTCAATGTTCATTTCGTCGATAAATATGACCAAATTTTCGAGCTAGCCTTTGGCTATGACCATTAGAACAACTGACCAGATTTTCGAGCTCGCCTTTTGGCTCTATGACCGTTATATATAACAACATGTCTAATTTAGGCTGATTTTATATCTCTTCTTGGTTGATTGTCACCATTATAAATGTTATTTATGTAGTTTTTTTCTATTAAGCAACTCTATAAATTAGTAATATCGGGACCATGATATTTTATTAATTTCTAGTGATATTAATTTATTTATAAATTAATATTTCTTATTTTATACTGTAAATAATATTTATAATGATATACTTTATTTTTTAAAATTCTTAAAATTATGTATTGGGACAATTTTTTTTTTTTGTTGAAGGTATTGGGACAATTATAGCAATATAAGATTTGACTTTCAAATGTTATAAATTTTATGGTTTTAGAATTAAATTTGTAATATTTAGACAACATTATTGACAATAAATTATAAATATTATAAATAAATTCACTTATACACATGGCGTACATATATTTAAATTATATTATGAATAATAATATCATTTGTCACATTTTAATAGCTTTATGAAAATGATGTATATTTAGAAATTGAAAACTTCAAAAAAATTTACCTATTTTTCTGATATGTTAGAAAATATTTTATTTCATTATAGTTTGAATACCACATATATTAATACTTATAAATTAATATTCTATACATGACATGCTTATTCTTTAATTTTTTGTCGACTAAAATTTGTGCCCTCTAGTTATAAAACTTTTTCAAGTAAGAAAAATCAATGCATATGACGCCATTGCAAATGTTTTTAAAGCATTGTAGTATAATTATCTAGAATTCCTAACTGACCAAAGAAATGCACAATCTGCCTCTTGTTATGATATAGCTTGTTAAATATTTTCTGGAGCAAGTTGGGTTAAGCAAAACATAACTTGTAAACGCATCAAACGCGTAAATATATTTTTACTTGTAAATGAAGTGTACAAAATATCCACCCGACCACAAATTTCTAACAAAAATAATGGTGAATTAAAACAATCAAAGGTTCTCAGAATATGAGTTCTTTTAAAACAATCTCCATGTATATATACTTATAGCCAAAAACGTCTTACAAGTCAAGCAAATTTCCTTTTCTTTTTAGCATTAGTGAGCATAGAAAAAGTAAATTTCAAACAAAATTCATATTCTTCTACTTAATTAAATTGGTAATTACTAAATAAATCTTAAATTTTAACAATTCCTTTAGCAATCCACGCGGCTGTATACAGATTTACATAATTTCAATATTTTGTTTCGAATTCATGTTTGACACAAGAAATGATAATGAGACAAATTAATTTCCTATGCCATCTAACTCCAAAATCTTCCATCATCCAAACTCTAAAATTCTTTACTTTCATCAAATTAGTTGTAATTCTTGATTTCGTATACCTTCAGCTACCCTACCCTACAAAAGCATAACTCTCCTCTTTTTGCTAAATATTTACATTTTTAAGTAACATGCATTTGGTGATTTTCCTTTTTAGTCGAAATGTAGTCTAAGGAAACTCTTTTCCTTGAAGTTAGTACATATGCGTATATTAATCAATGAAAGTAATCTAATTTATGCAGGAGCTTGGATTTGATTACAAAGATGATAAATCTTGTTGTGGTACGTACCAATACCATCGTAAGAGTATCTTTAATTTGAAGTAATCTTATATCATGATCATTAGATATCTAAAAACAATAGTTCTCTTTGCAGCAAAAGTTTAGGGAAAGGATTGAGCCTAATAAGCTAAAAATCCCAAAACGTGTATTGCAAGTTATAGATGAAGAGCTTACGAAACTGGAGGTGTTTAAGACCGGTCACGAATTTACTATTGCCCGTAACTACCTTGACTGGTTGACCGTTTTGCCCTGGGGAAAATACAGGTTTTTGCTCATGTGATATTTAGTTCATATATTATGCTCATGTGCTTGAGGAATTGCATCATATCTGTAGTTAAGTAATTTGATTTATTTTGTGTGCAGTGGTGAGAATTGTGATGTCACGAGTGCAGAAAAGATTCTTGATGAGGATCATTATGGCTTATCGAATGTAAAAGAAAGAATAATAGAACACGTTGCTGTTGAAAAACTTAGAGGCACTTCACAAGGTACGTAGTCGACCTCTAGGGTTTGTTGATTTTACATAAAACAAATCATATCCTTATATATATATATATTTTTGTATAATTATGTTAATCAGGGAAGATCATTTGTCTTGCGGGTCCTCCCGGTGTTGGTAAGACTAGCATTGCGCGTTCGATTGCGCGTGCTCTTCACCGTAATTTCTTTCAGTGCTCTGCTGGAGGGCTATCTACGGCTGCTAACATTAAGGTAGTTTATCTACACAATTGCGTTGATCATAAACATATAAATAAAGGATTAAGGAATTGAAGATGTTAATCTCTTATAATACCTTTTATTTAGGGGATTCCTCGAACAATATACAACGGCACACCGGGAAAGATGGTGCAATGTCTAAAAAGTGTGGGAACACAGAATCCTGTTGTTTTGATTGATGAGATTGATAAGGTGATACTATTTGGATTAATTGGTTTGTAACATTCAAGAATATTATGTTAGTATTTGCACTAATTGTTTATAGTTCCTCGGTTGATTAGCTTGGAAGACACATCACTGGCGACACGATCGACGCCTTGTTGGAGCTTCTTGATCCAGAGTTGAATGCAAATTTTATGGACCACTATCTCGACGTTCCCATTGACCTATCAAAGGTTTTTTTTTCTTTTTTCTTAATGAGAATTTTATCATCTGATTTGCCATTTAGAACTTATAAAGGCTAATACAAGTTTTTTTGGTTACAGGTTTTCTTTGTATGCACAACAAATGTAATAGAGAAGATTCCTACTCCTCTGTTAAACAGAATGGAAGTGATTACTATTGCAGGATATCTCTTTGCTGATAAAATGCATATAGCTAGAGACTATTTGGAGAAAACCGCAAGAAAAGATTGTGGCATTAAGCCTGAAGAGGTCTCATCTTCTGATGTTTGATATTCATATATACTCTATTGATATTTGAATACTTTTTGTTTATTTATGTTACCAGGTTGATGTAAGCGATTGTGCTCTTCGTTCCTTGATAGAAAATTACGGCAAAGAAGTAGGAGGAGTTAGAAATCTCCAGAAGCAAATTGAGAAGATTTACCGCAAGGTAACTTGCTAACAAAGTTAATGGAACACTCAATAATCTAACATCAATAATCTAACATCAGTCATGACTTTAATGTACAGAGTGCTCTTAAACTAGTACGAGAAGATACATCCGATACAACACTTATTGAAACAGCTAGAAAGGTTTCGATTAAAGAATCGAACCTTGCAGATTATATTGGCAAACCGATCAATTTCGAGACCAAAGTAGAAAAGATCTCTGAGCAGCAGTGCCGTGCCAAAGTCAATAGAGGCCTAAGGCAAATAATAAAATATGTAGCTTCTCACATTCTATTTTTGAAATTTTTTTTATCTTATTTTTAGTATAAAAAAGGAAATATAGTTCATTTTCAAAACAAATTCTTAAAAAACAAGATTTAGTAGCTAACACAAAGGAAAAACAAACAAATTTTCCATAAATGTGTATGATATGAGTCTTGTTTCCAAAAAAATCCTATAACATCACATAAAAATGAATGTTCAGCCTAATTTAGGAAAAATGTGACCTATTATGTATGTATTTTTTTGTTTTTGTCGCTTAATGCAAATGCCTTTTTTATATATACGACTAGAGGAATAGGGTACATTGAGACCAACGTTATCGAAGAAGATAAAGGCAAAGAGAAAGGCAAAGATGGCCTCTCTGTCATAACGGGCCAGCTTGGGAATGCGATGAGAAAAAGTGTGCAGGTCGCTAGCACGGTTGCCAGAAGATTCTTGCTCGAGAAAGAACCCGAGAACCCGTTCTTTGCGAATTCCAAGCTTCATCTACATGTTACAGGTAGTAACAAATCAAATGAAGGTCCTAGCGGAGGCTGCACCTTGATCACTTCCTTGGTATCACTCGCCATGAAGAAACCTGTGAAGAAAGATCTTGCAATGACTGGAGCAGTCAATCTAACCGGTAGAATTCTTCCAATAGGCGGCGTAAGTCACACGCACACACTAGAATTTTCTACTCCATTTTAGCTGTTTGATAACCAATTTTTGTATTAAGTGCTTTGTAATACACCAAATCTCTCTCATTCAGGTGAAAATGAAGACTTTAGCTGCAAAACGGAATCAGATTAAGACGATAATACTTCCAGCTCTTAACCGGAGAGATTTTGAGGTGCTCCCACAAGATTTGAAAGAAGGGCTTGATGTTCACTTCGTAAGTGAATATGACCAAATATTCGATATAGCATTTAACTATGATGACCATTAATTAGAAGAAATCTGACTTGCCCTCTAACTTGGGACTTGGCGTCTTTGCATTCATGTAATCATCGATTCTTTAGTTAATTCTTGAGGCTAGTTTTCTTCTAACTATTCTTTGTTGATTATTTTACCATTATGATCTTTTTTTTTTCTTACTGCCGGATGGAATGTGAGTGATTCTGTGACATATTTTTCACTAAGTTGGGTAATTTTGATTTTGTGATTGGATTTCCTTAGGCATACTTTATAAAAGAATATAAAGTGGAAGTGGATAAACTGACCTTCATTGCTTCGCTTTACTGTGGGTCTTGTGAAACCTTGAAGGTATCACATAAAACGGAGAAGAAAAAGAAAACAACTTTTTTTTTTTTTTTAATTTGGAGCATGTAGAAAAAGGTCCAATCAAGAGTTACATCTTTGGGTTAAGATCTTTCAATTACTTTATATCGAAATCCATTAATAGCACAAAATCTGATAATGAGACAAAAGCCCCACGCCATCTTAAAATCAATCAATTCCAATATCTTCATCTTCTTTTGGTAGTTGCAATTTAATCCATTTTGAACACACATAGATATCAAACACGACTACGTAGAAAATTTTCCAAAATAACAAAGAAGTTGTAAAATACATAAATACTGAAATAACGTACGGTTTTGACGTTTTAAACTAGGTTTTACGAGTTCCCTAAATTTATTGAAAGACAATTTAAAAGTAGTTTTAGTTATTATTTTTTCTTATTGTTAATCGGGAAAAAACCCGAAAAAATCGCTGTCTATTTTTTATTTGGACATTTAATATCTCGTGTTATTTTATTGAAAGAAAAATATCTCGTCTATTTAATTTTGTCATTAAATATCTCGTCTATTTAATACATATATAAGTGTTAGTAGATTCATAGTTTTGTCATATCGGCTTTTTCGGGTTTTTTCCCATTGTTAATCCAAAATAGTTTGTTATCATCCCTCACATATTTTGGATTTTAAGCTTATATTGCATATATAATACATATATATATATATATATGTAGATGATCATCAGGTAAAATATCAAAACGAAAATAAGGAAATTTTATATGAGAAAATGAGTCATCAAAGCATTTTGAGCTGCAGCAAGGATAGATATCATATATCTTGTGGTACGGTAGAGAATCTAGAGATGCATGAATCAAAACCATGGATCATAATAAAGAAAACAAAAAAAATACATGAAGTGAAAGAGTCACTATTATTTAATATTACGTATATGGAAAGCCATAAGAAAAGGCAATAGTGACCGTACCCTACAAATATTTCAAGCATACATGCTCGCCTCATCAATATAAAAGAGAAAATCACGTGTGAATTTGAGTGTTATAGATAAAAATAAGAGAGAGAGTGAGAGAGTGACAGGCTGACCAACCCCATCAAAGTGTGTGAAATGCCTAACAAGCCAAAAGATGTGACAGGCTGACGTTGATGGTGGAGATCGATCTTCCCTTTTTTTGAGTACCAAACTACCAATCAAAAAGATATGAGTCCTGTACATAAATACCATCTAGTGATCATAAACTTCAAGTAGTAACTAAAAACATACTTATTTTGTAATTTATACTCTTCATTCATAATTGGGCTGAACTAAACTTGATCAAAATGCATATGTAACTGTTTTTTTTTTCTTTTTTTTTTCTTCTAAAGTTTAAATAGTAGAACCATTATAAGATCAAAGTGTTTAGTTTGATTTTTACTAGCTTTCTTGACACAACGTATTGGTGTTTATCTGAACCTAATGAACTAATTACGTCGAATCACATTTCAGATTTTCTGATGTCATCCACCTAAGCGAATATTTTTAAAGGTGATTGTAGAATGATTATACAATCACATTAATCAAATCTATAATGATTGCATGGTCTTTTGTAGTGTTAAAGTAAACAAAGAAAAAAGCTACACAAAGTTGGAAATCTAAGTAACGCACGCGTGGTGACGGCTTATAACGATATAATTTTCTTGGGTTCTTTCGAAATTTTCTTTTTAAAGATAACAAACAAACAAAATTAAATTATATAATGTTTATTTCATTCATAAACTTATATGATTGAACTGGGCCATAAAAAGGGTTCCGGATAAACCGCATGGATTACCAAATCAAATTTGTTATTGTCCAATAAATAATTTAACTAAACCCTAAGATTTAACTAAAAAAATCAGGTACGTTGAAAAAAAAAATCAGGTACGGATAGGTACGGATACAAAACCCTAAGATTTAACTAAAAGTACGGATAGGTACGTCTATATATTCTCTTAGCGAGGCAAATCTGAATACGCAGAGTGATAAAAGGAAACCTAAAGTAACGAAAACAAAATAGAGATGGAGAGATCACGAGAAGAAGAATCTCAAGCAGGAGATGGCGGCAACAACAATCATCATAGCAGAATTGCTGATGAGGTGACTCCTTTTCTAAGTTATCTGCATCGTACTCTCTGTTTCTACTTTGCTCTATCCTCTCTCTTTCCTCTTGCTTTGTTCTCTAATATGTGCTCTCTTCTTCGTTCTGTTTCAT
>NC_025699.1:2185760-2186890 GCF_000633955.1 Camelina sativa | reverse complement strand
GTGTGAAATGCCTAACAAGCCAAAAGATGTGACAGGCTGACGTTGATGGTGGAGATCGATCTTCCCTTTTTTTGAGTACCAAACTACCAATCAAAAAGATATGAGTCCTGTACATAAATACCATCTAGTGATCATAAACTTCAAGTAGTAACTAAAAACATACTTATTTTGTAATTTATACTCTTCATTCATAATTGGGCTGAACTAAACTTGATCAAAATGCATATGTAACTGTTTTTTTTTTCTTTTTTTTTTCTTCTAAAGTTTAAATAGTAGAACCATTATAAGATCAAAGTGTTTAGTTTGATTTTTACTAGCTTTCTTGACACAACGTATTGGTGTTTATCTGAACCTAATGAACTAATTACGTCGAATCACATTTCAGATTTTCTGATGTCATCCACCTAAGCGAATATTTTTAAAGGTGATTGTAGAATGATTATACAATCACATTAATCAAATCTATAATGATTGCATGGTCTTTTGTAGTGTTAAAGTAAACAAAGAAAAAAGCTACACAAAGTTGGAAATCTAAGTAACGCACGCGTGGTGACGGCTTATAACGATATAATTTTCTTGGGTTCTTTCGAAATTTTCTTTTTAAAGATAACAAACAAACAAAATTAAATTATATAATGTTTATTTCATTCATAAACTTATATGATTGAACTGGGCCATAAAAAGGGTTCCGGATAAACCGCATGGATTACCAAATCAAATTTGTTATTGTCCAATAAATAATTTAACTAAACCCTAAGATTTAACTAAAAAAATCAGGTACGTTGAAAAAAAAAATCAGGTACGGATAGGTACGGATACAAAACCCTAAGATTTAACTAAAAGTACGGATAGGTACGTCTATATATTCTCTTAGCGAGGCAAATCTGAATACGCAGAGTGATAAAAGGAAACCTAAAGTAACGAAAACAAAATAGAGATGGAGAGATCACGAGAAGAAGAATCTCAAGCAGGAGATGGCGGCAACAACAATCATCATAGCAGAATTGCTGATGAGGTGACTCCTTTTCTAAGTTATCTGCATCGTACTCTCTGTTTCTACTTTGCTCTATCCTCTCTCTTTCCTCTTGCTTTGTTCTCTAATATGTGCTCTCTTCTTCGTTCTGTTTCAT
>NC_025699.1:2184271-2185331 GCF_000633955.1 Camelina sativa | reverse complement strand
TGGGTTCTTTCGAAATTTTCTTTTTAAAGATAACAAACAAACAAAATTAAATTATATAATGTTTATTTCATTCATAAACTTATATGATTGAACTGGGCCATAAAAAGGGTTCCGGATAAACCGCATGGATTACCAAATCAAATTTGTTATTGTCCAATAAATAATTTAACTAAACCCTAAGATTTAACTAAAAAAATCAGGTACGTTGAAAAAAAAAATCAGGTACGGATAGGTACGGATACAAAACCCTAAGATTTAACTAAAAGTACGGATAGGTACGTCTATATATTCTCTTAGCGAGGCAAATCTGAATACGCAGAGTGATAAAAGGAAACCTAAAGTAACGAAAACAAAATAGAGATGGAGAGATCACGAGAAGAAGAATCTCAAGCAGGAGATGGCGGCAACAACAATCATCATAGCAGAATTGCTGATGAGGTGACTCCTTTTCTAAGTTATCTGCATCGTACTCTCTGTTTCTACTTTGCTCTATCCTCTCTCTTTCCTCTTGCTTTGTTCTCTAATATGTGCTCTCTTCTTCGTTCTGTTTCATCCTCTGTTTTTCTTTTTTTCTTTTTCTTTGTAACTCTTTCAGATAGTTTAAGCCTTAGGGTTTTAGGTTTTTGTGTTGTTAGATATATACATATACATATTTGGTTATAGATCTTATTTAAGATTCGTTCACATAAAAGAAAACGTTTCTTTCTTCGTCATCTTCTTCAACTTAGGATCTCTCTGATTGTTATCTCTCTTACTTTGTTGTATAAACCTAATTTTTCAGGGTCCACGTCTAAACTTGCCTCTGACGAAAACTCCGGAACTTATCAACTTGATTCAGAATTACCTCAACAGAAACAACCCATGTTCTCCTCAACAATCAGAGAGCTCAAAGACATCAATGCTTCCTCCGAAGGTTCCTGCAGAGAGACTCAAAGCTATGAATTTCCCAATCTCCATGATCATAATTGGCCAGTGGGAATACCGTGCAACAAACCCTGACGATATTGTGGCGAAACTCTATTTTGCAAAGAAGAAACTTATATGGGAGATTCTCGACGCT
>NC_025699.1:2181401-2184253 GCF_000633955.1 Camelina sativa | reverse complement strand
TATTTGGTTATAGATCTAATTTAAGATTCGTTCACATAAAAGAAAACGTTTCTTTCTTCGTCATCTTCTTCAACTTAGGATCTCTCTGATTGTTATCTCTCTTACTTTGTTGTATAAACCTAATTTTTCAGGGTCCACGTCTAAACTTGCCTCTGACGAAAACTCCGGAACTTATCAACTTGATTCAGAATTACCTCAACAGAAACAACCCATGTTCTCCTCAACAATCAGAGAGCTCAAAGACATCAATGCTTCCTCCGAAGGTTCCTGCAGAGAGACTCAAAGCTATGAATTTCCCAATCTCCATGATCATAATTGGCCAGTGGGAATACCGTGCAACAAACCCTGACGATATTGTGGCGAAACTCTATTTTGCAAAGAAGAAACTTATATGGGAGATTCTCGACGCTGGAGATCCAAAGACTAAGACACCGAGGCTCAAGAGTAAGATCGAGATCCAATGGGATGATGTTGCTTCTTTTGAAGAGAGTATTAATTCACGTGATAAAACTGGAATCCTCAAAATCGAGGTACTAATCATACTTATATTATATATGCTGCTACAATTTATGAGTGTGAGTAATGATCTTTGAGATGTTTTGTTTATGTGCAGTTGAAGAAACGTCCAAAATTCTTCAAAGAGACTAATCCACAGGCAGGAAAACACACACAATGGAAACAAATGGATCAAGATTTCACTGTTGATCAGGCTGCTTCTTGGTTTAGGTTTCCTACTTCATCGAATCATCATTTTATTTTGGTTTTCGTAACGTTGAAAGTGATTCATAGTGTTACATTTATATATGACAGGATACATACACTTCATTTTGATGCCGGAGTTCTGCAAAAGAACTTGGAGAAGCTTTTGTCCGATAGCTTCTGGGGCAGACTCTATGACGTCCATTTCCCGGTACGAGAAGCTGTTTTATTCGACATTGACTATGGAAGCAACAATAACACCAACTCATCTAGCTACGTCCTAAGCCAGACACGTCACTTTAATGTCAACAGTGACCTTATACATCACCCTTCTCAAGGTAAAGTACCTTGTACCTTACGCAAATCATTTTATTGTCTGAGTCAGGATTAAAAGAAAGAACATAAAAACCTATAACTTTTATAGGAATTGGTCGCGTGGGAGTTGGAGAAGGAAACTCTAACATGGCACCTCGGTACTGGGCTAACAATGGAAGTCAAAACTCATATGGTCAAGCCAATAGTTGGGTTTACACTGGAAATGAGTTGTTTAAGACGCAAGCTATCCCACCACCTGTGTCTTCTCAGTTCAGCAACGGGCATTATAACAGGCAAAGTCATTACAACGGTTCACGGCAGAGTAATCCGATGACCCAATACGAGAGTGAAGCAGTGCAAAACACAAGGGGGGTACTTGGGAGTCAAGCATATGCACTACCTCCCACACAAACTAACTTGATGATGCCTCAACACATGAACGTAATCCCAACGTATCCTCCGGTTGGACCGTATCTAGGGAGCACATTGCGTCAAGAAGAGGAGAGACAGCGCAGGGAACACACTCATACACATCTTGATGGAAACTTTCAGCTCAAAGATTACCAGAAATTTTTGTACATGAGCAACAACTGGCCAATGCTTCCTGATATGGACAAAAAAGATGATTCCAACGATAACAATAGTTAGGGTTATGTTGATATTTGGATCAGTGATGGTTCTTTATAGAATCTTTTTCAAGTGTTAGCTTTCTTCTTGAGTCTTGTTGTAAATAAGTCTAAGGACTCTGTTTTTTTTCTCTGGAGCGTTAGCTGGTTCTGTATACAAGTGCTGTTACTTCACCTCTGAGATTCACATACGAACAATTTGTAGGGATCCAACTGGATATTGTGTCTTGTGTGATCCTCAATCAAGATACACTTGGCACTCTTTATCACGTAAAAAGAGTGCCAAGTAAGAGTTACGTCTTTGGATTACTTTTGTTTGGGTATATAAGATCTTTGAGTTACTTTATATCGAAATCCATTAATAGTACAAAATCTGATAATGAGACAAAAGCCCCACGCCATCTTAAAATCAATCAATTCCAATATCTTCATCTTCTTTTGGTATTTGAAATTTATCCGTTTTGAATATAGATATCAAACAGACTACGTAGGAAAATTTTCCTAAATAACAAAGAAGTTGTAAAATACATAATTACATAAATACAGCTGAAATGAGTTACAGTTTTGATGTCCACACTAGTAAATTTGTATCATATAGTTACATTTTTTTGTTACAAAAAAATTAATAACAAATAATATCTATAAACTGTTACAAATTAGTGACAAAATTTAATAGTGACAAAATTTAAGTTAATAGTTATTGTAGCCATACATATATAGTCATATGGATTTTAAAGCTTATATATATAATCATCATGGTCTAATATTAAAACGAAAATTAATAAGGAAATTTTATATGAGAAAATGAGTCATCAAAGCATTTTGAGCTGCAGCAAGGATAGATATCATATATCTCGTGGTACGGTAGAGAATCTAGAGATGCATGAATCAAAACCATGGATCATAATAAAGAAAACAAAAAAAATACATGAAGTGAAAGAGTCACTATTATTTAATATTACGTATATGGAAAGCCATAAGAAAAAGGCAATATTGACCGTACCCTACAAATATTTCAAGCACACATGCTCTCTATGGCCTCATCAATATAAAAGAGAAAATCACGTGTGAATTTGAGTGTTATATAGATAAAAATAAGAGAGAGAGTGAGAGTGTGTGTATTATAAACTTGTACCAACCAAAATGTGTAAAATGCCTAACAAGCCAAAATATGTGACAGGCTGACGTTGATGGTGGAGATCGCTCTTTCCC
>NC_025699.1:2150959-2181235 GCF_000633955.1 Camelina sativa | reverse complement strand
GGACAAAAAAGATGATTCCAACGATAACAATAGTTAGGGTTATGTTGATATTTGGATCAGTGATGGTTCTTTATAGAATCTTTTTCAAGTGTTAGCTTTCTTCTTGAGTCTTGTTGTAAATAAGTCTAAGGACTCTGTTTTTTTTCTCTGGAGCGTTAGCTGGTTCTGTATACAAGTGCTGTTACTTCACCTCTGAGATTCACATACGAACAATTTGTAGGGATCCAACTGGATATTGTGTCTTGTGTGATCCTCAATCAAGATACACTTGGCACTCTTTATCACGTAAAAAGAGTGCCAAGTAAGAGTTACGTCTTTGGATTACTTTTGTTTGGGTATATAAGATCTTTGAGTTACTTTATATCGAAATCCATTAATAGTACAAAATCTGATAATGAGACAAAAGCCCCACGCCATCTTAAAATCAATCAATTCCAATATCTTCATCTTCTTTTGGTATTTGAAATTTATCCGTTTTGAATATAGATATCAAACAGACTACGTAGGAAAATTTTCCTAAATAACAAAGAAGTTGTAAAATACATAATTACATAAATACAGCTGAAATGAGTTACAGTTTTGATGTCCACACTAGTAAATTTGTATCATATAGTTACATTTTTTTGTTACAAAAAAATTAATAACAAATAATATCTATAAACTGTTACAAATTAGTGACAAAATTTAATAGTGACAAAATTTAAGTTAATAGTTATTGTAGCCATACATATATAGTCATATGGATTTTAAAGCTTATATATATAATCATCATGGTCTAATATTAAAACGAAAATTAATAAGGAAATTTTATATGAGAAAATGAGTCATCAAAGCATTTTGAGCTGCAGCAAGGATAGATATCATATATCTCGTGGTACGGTAGAGAATCTAGAGATGCATGAATCAAAACCATGGATCATAATAAAGAAAACAAAAAAAATACATGAAGTGAAAGAGTCACTATTATTTAATATTACGTATATGGAAAGCCATAAGAAAAAGGCAATATTGACCGTACCCTACAAATATTTCAAGCACACATGCTCTCTATGGCCTCATCAATATAAAAGAGAAAATCACGTGTGAATTTGAGTGTTATATAGATAAAAATAAGAGAGAGAGTGAGAGTGTGTGTATTATAAACTTGTACCAACCAAAATGTGTAAAATGCCTAACAAGCCAAAATATGTGACAGGCTGACGTTGATGGTGGAGATCGCTCTTTCCCTTTTTCCTGAGTACCAATCAAAAAGATATGAGTACATAAATACCATCTAGTGGATCATAAGCTTCAAGTAGTAACTACGAACATATACACTTATTTTATAATTTTATACTCTTCATTCCTATTTGGGCTGAACTAAACTTGATCAAAATGCATATATATGTGTAACTGTTTTTTTCTATTTGTTTTGATTTCCCAAGTTTAAACAGTAGAACCATTATAATATCAAAGTGTTTTGTTTGATTCGTACTAGCTTTCTTGATACACACATGACAGTATGACACAACGTATTGGTGTTTATCTGAACCTAGCTAATGAACTAATTACGTCGAATCACATTCAGATTTTCTGATGTCATCCACCTAAGCGAATATTTTTAAAGGTGATTTTAGAATGATTATACAATCACATTAATCAAATCTATAATGATTGCATGGTCTTTTGTAGTGTAAAGTAAACAAAGAAAAAAAAGCTACACAAAGTTGGAACGCACGCGTGGTGACGGCTTAGCTTATAACGATATAATTTTCTTGAGTTCTTTCGACATTTAAAAAAAAAAAAAAATATAGTAAATCTGTAAGTTTTATAACAAACAAACAAAATTTAGTTATATAATGTCTATTTCCTTCATAAAATTATATGATTGAACTGGGCCATAAAAAGGGTTTCGAATAAATCGCATGGGCAAATAGCCAAATATGGATTACCATAATTTGTTATTGTCCAATAAATAATATAATACCATAATTAAAACCTAAAGTAAAAAAAGTACGGATATGTATGGATACAAAACCCTAAACGACTTAACTAAAAAATCAGGTACGGATACAAAACCCTAAGATTTAACTAAAAGTGCGGATAGGTACGTCTATATATTCTCATGGCGAGGCAAATCAGAATACGCAGTGTGATAAAAGGAAACCTAAAGTAACGAAAACAATATAGAGATGGAGAGTTTACGAGAAGAAGAGTCTCAAGCAAGAGATGGCGGCAACAACAATCATCATAACAGAATTGCTGATGATCAGGTGACTCCTTTTCATCGTACTCTCTGTTTCTACTTTGCTCTATCCTCTCTCTTTCCTCTGTTAATTAACGCTTGCTTTGTTCTCTAATATGTGCTCTCTTCTTCGTTCTGTTTCATCCTCTGTTTTTGTTTTTGTTTTTTTCTTTGTAACTCTTTCAGATGAGTTTACGCCTTAGGGTTTTAGGTTTTTGGGTTGTTAGATATATACATATATATATGTATTTGGTTATAGATCTAATTTAAGATTCGTTCACATAAAAGAAAACGTTTCTTTCTTCGTCATCTTCTTCAACTTAGGATCTCTCTGATTGTTATCTCTCTTACTTTGTTGTATAAACCTAATTTTTCAGGGTCCTCGTCTAAACTTGCCTCTGACGAAAACTCCGGAACTTATCAACTTGATTCAGAATTACCTCAACAGAAACAACCCATGTTCTCCTCAACAATCAGAGAGCTCAAAGACATCAATGCTTCCTCCGAAGGTTCCTGCAGAGAGACTCAAAGCTATGAATTTCCCAATCTCCATGATCATAATTGGCCAGTGGGAATACCGTGCAACAAACCCTGACGATATTGTGGCGAAACTCTATTTTGCAAAGAAGAAACTTATATGGGAGATTCTCGACGCTCGAGATCCAAAGACTAACATGCCGAGGCTCAAGACAAAGATCGAGATCGAATGGGATGATGTTGCTTCTTTTCAAGAGAGTATTAATTCACGTGATGAAACTGGAATCCTCAAAATCGAGGTACTAATCATACTTATATACTTATATTATATGCTTTTACAAATTATGAGGGTAACTAATTAATGATCTTTGAGATGTTTTTGTTTATGTGCAGTTGAAGAAACGTCCAAAATTCTTCATAGAGAATAATCCAATAGCAGGGAAACACACACAATGGAAACAAATGGATCAAGATTTCACCGAAGATCAGGCCGCTTCCCGTTTCAGGTTTCCTACTTTTATCTTCCATCGAATCATTTTATTTTGCTATTTGTAACGTTGAAAGTGATTCATAGTCTTACGTTTATATATATGACAGCATACATACACTTCATTTTGATGCCGGAGTTCTCCAAAAGAACTTGGAGAAGCTTTTGTCCGATAGCTTCTGGGCCAAACTCTATGATGTCAATTTCCCGGTACGAGAAGCTGTTTTCTTCGACATTGACTATGGAATCAACAATAACACCAACTCACCTAGCTACGTCCTAAGCCAGACACGTCACTTTAATGTCAACAGTGACCTTATACATCACCCTTCTCAAGGTAAAGTACCTTGTACCTTACGCAAATGATCATTTTATTGTCTGAGCCAGGATTAAAAGAAAGAAAATAAAAACCTATAACTTTGATAGGAATTGGTCACGTGGGAGTGGGAGAAGGAAACTCTAACGTGTACTGGGATAACAATGGAAGTCAAAACTCATATGGTCAAGCCAATAATTGGGTTTACACGGGAAATTAATAATTATGCACATCAGAGAGATCGATCCCACGCTCACGAAGACTTATAGAGGGTACATATCCATCCTCCTAACAGAATCTACTTGTGTAGTCGGCCAACTAATTAGTATATATGATGAATCGTAAAGCATAATGCTTTAACAATCAGGACCCATACACTTGGCACGTTGACATTCCTTATTATATAGTTTCAGCGGCAAAGTTCGTGTTCGTTCTTTTTCTACTTGAAAGATCAAGATTTACCACCTTGATCTCCATCTTCGTCCAGCTCTGTTTCCCTTTGCTCTGTTTCTGATCCATTAGAAAAATTAGGTTATTTGCTAACTTCTTTCTGATCGTTTTTGTTTGTTTGTGCATATGATACATCTCTTATAATCTTGTGTGTTTGTTTGTTTTTGTTCTCTTATCCATCTTCTATGTTTACGTTTGTGTTGTTCCGGGAAACAGAATGGATGCAGAAGAAGTCCCTTTTAGTTTCCCGATATCGAAGATAGTCATCGGTAATTGGATACGCTCTCCGATTTGCCCCGAGGATCTGTTAATCAAGCTTTATATCCAAAGCAAGAAGCTTACATGGGAGATGGTAGGAGTAGATGCAGAAGCAGGAGGGGGATTAAAGAGAAAGATGGAGGTAAACTGGGATGATGTATTGTCTTGTAGAATGATCCATAACTCGGATGGAACCGGATTCCTTGACGTAGAGGTAACTACTTATACGTTAAAAAACATTCTGATTTATGAGAGGCCATACTAATAATGGTCTTGGACCTCTTGGTGTACATAGATGAGGAAACGTCCTACGTTTTTAATGGAGACGCATCCATCCCCAAGTAGCACTCAATGGGAAAAGATTGATGAAGATTTCACCTGGAATCAGGCTGCATCAACGTTCAGGTTTGTGTTTTGATCCTACTGTATTCGGTTCTTTTTAGTACCACTGGAAGTTCGAAGGCTTACCACTATACGTACAACAACAGGACGCATACATTGCATTTTCCTTCTGGAGTTTTGCAAGAGATGATGAGCAAGCTTGTGTCAGGTGATAACTTTTGGAAAGAACTCCTCAAAGTGGGTTTCCCGACTCTACCAGAATCTCTCGTCTTTGAACAAGATTTAAACACAGAGAACGACGGCCAGATACGCAGACATTTCTGGCATGACGATGGAACGCACATGACTTCAATTGCTGAAGACAATGATGGCAACAGTATGTGAGATAGAAATGCAGAAAAGAGAGAAGATGCGTGGAATGTGTTAGTGTCCTTGAAAGAGTCTCGTTTATTGAGTCACACAATCTTTGGTGGGATTTTTCTTTATGTTTTAGTATTGGTCTTCGTCTTCGGCTCTTAGCTTTGTTTCGTTTGTTTGATGACTGTGCATGGAGGTTGTTTTATAGCCAAGATACATTAGAGGAAAACGGAAACAGAGGAAAACCCCAACTCAAAGACTTGTTAAAAAAATTTCTTCTAATGGTCAGAGTTGAACGCTAGCTCAAATATCTGATCATATTCATCAAAAAAATGAACATCAAGCCCTTCTTTCAAATTGTTCGGGAGCTCATCAAAGTCTCTCCGGTTTGCTTCCGGGAATATTATAGTCTTCACTCGATTTTTTCTTGCACTTATCGTCTTCTCTTTCACCTGGGAGAGAGAGAAAGAGAGATTTTGTTTATACAAGGACTCCTACACTACATGCCTTAACAGGAACTTAATTAATCAGTAGCTAGACAGCTGAACAGGGTATTATATTGTAGTTTCGTAACTTACACGGCCAATTCCAAGAATGTTTCCAGTTAGAGTGACTTTCCCACTCATTGCTAGATCCCTCCTCACAGCTTTCTTCATGGCAAGTGATAATAAGGATGTGATCATGGTGCAGACTGTGCTTGCATCGTTAACTCTAGGCAAATGTAGGCAAAGCATGGAATTCGCAAAGAAATTGTTCTCAGGTTGCTTCTTGAGCAGGATTTGATGGGCTACTTTGTAAGCAGTACAAGCGGTACTGTGCGTCTCTTCCCCAACCTGACCCATTACATAGAGGCATCCTATGGCTTCACCTTGCTCAACAAAGGATGTCTCCATGTAAGATGTTAAGCCACCTCTTGATGTCCAAGAAAGAGCCATAGCAACCCCAATCGGTGTCTGCCAATACCAATACTGCATGACACCATAACTTGCAAGGTTGTATTCATCAGTTTGAACCTCTTGATCATTGGTCAAATGAACTTTTGATTTTATTGAATGATTTTCATTAGGGTTCTCTCGGGATTCAACTTCAAAAGCAACAGCAAGCTCTTCAACAGATGCTCCTTCTCCTATTACTTCAAATGCAATCTGCTACAAAGGTCAATGATATTATTATACCTGTTTTCCCGCTAGGGTCTCGAAAATGTCAGAAAATACAATGTATAAGACTTACGTCAACTTGTTGAGCTTGATGTTCTCTAGCACAGTGTATCAGGGCTCCAAAATCAGCAACATATGAATAACTGAAGTTATGACCTATATGCTACACAAGTTCAAAAAGGAAAAACGTATTAAGATTCTTGTTATATGCCTAATATTTATAGTGAAAATTCTTTTTTTGAAAAGAAACCTTGCCTGAACATGGTTTCTCCAAATTGGGCTGGTCTTATGAACATTCATAAGCATTGAAGAAACATGAAAGAATGTTGCCCTCGTGACATCATTGTTCAGGTCGTATGGTTTGGCCTGCAAGGTAATACATAAGAAACAAGGTTTCCTGATTTGTGTATCTATCTTTAAAACACCAACGCACCTCAAGATAATTAACTTGAACGGTCAGAGGATCTTCGCACACCTGTGAATAGTAACACAAGGAAGCAGTTTGAAAATACAAAATTCTTTTAAAAAAGGGTAAGAAGAGAGGGATATATGTTTCTAAACCATCTTTTACCATATAGGATATTCGAATTCGCATGAGACCAGTGAGGATAACTCTATGACCTTGAATACTTGATATATAAGCAAGTAAGCCAATTTTATGAAGCTGGTTAAGTAAATATCTTCCTTTCAGCTCATTGATGTTAGTCTCTGATGATAGATTAGTGTCATCCCTCAAAAGAAAAGCTCCGACATATGTCTTCTCCGCTAAAGCTGCGAGTAACTTAGAATCCTACATATATATGCGCACACAAGATTCATCTGTAAAAAAAACCTCTTAAACCCACCCAAACAGTTTATGCATCATGCTTTGGTTTTTGGATAGAAAACACATACGTGGACGGAGATTTGCGACACAAAACCAATGCCAAGAGGCCTTTCCGATAGCGGTAAAGCTATAACCTGCAATAGCTCACCAAAGGTAATATAGCGCCTTAGTTGATTACAGCTTTGCTTATAATGAAATTCCAACTTCGTATACCATATGCGGAAATTAGAGTCCGAAATTTACTCGACTAGTCCAAGTGAAATCCTCTATGATCATCAAAACTTTTCCAACTAGTTCAACAAGTTAAAGTAGACTAACCGTTGAGGGAGATGGGAAACTTGGGTTAAGGGGAATAACCGCTTTAGGCTGGCCCTCCATTGTCGTAGTGTTCGTGTACGGTAAGTTGACTTGGCTCTGCTCTGCTCTTCAAGACTTAAACCCTTTTCTCCCTTGTAATATAATCAAGTCTTCTTTAAATAGAGTTATTGTTTGATTACAGATTACAGATTTATATAGCGAAAAAAAGAATCAAAACCCTTTCGAGAGAATTAATCAGAATGATCCGTCCTTATCTTTATTTTTATTTTTTTTCAAACGATAATGTTGGACCTTGAAAAGTTTATCCAAGAAGACAATTTATTGCCACTACCTTTAATCATGAAACATATTTCTTCCCTCAAAGCCACAGGATGAATGGGCCATCAGACATTGTTCAGTTTTTTCATAGCACCTATTAATTTAGTGATACAAATTCCTCTTCTTGCACAATGAAACAATGTCGTAATGTGAAGTTAGATTACAAAGTTGTGTGGATCAAAAACGCTAGAACACAACAGATACCAGTGATAAAAAAAACTCATCATGATTTTTTCGAAGATCCAAAGCCCCCAAATCCCATCATCTCTGCAACCTCAGGATCCATCTCAGGCTCCTCTTCTATCACCTTTCCTTTCTGAGACAAGAAAATTTGAAAGACAAATAAAAACTTAAGCCAGATTTCCAAAAGCCAATCACAATAAACAACCAAATTGAAAAAAGAGCTCAAGAAAAGATCTATCTGTAAACAAAAAGACTTGCCTTCTTCTCTTTCTTTTTCTCCCGACGCTGCCTTTTTTGTTCTTCCTCTACTTCTTCCTGTTTCCGGATGCGTTCGTCCAGATCTATTCCCAGATCAGGATCAAATTCAGTTATCGAAGATCTACTATATACATTAGAGGAGAACCAAGTGGCCTACTCAATGTTCTTTCTCAACCTACTTAGATTTGGTTTTAGCTTTTCTTTCCATAGGATAGTTTCTAACATCAATCTACATAACTCAGAGATGGGTCTTCTCAAAAGTCTTACCTTGTTCTGTGAAAGTTCCTGGCGTTTTCCGCTTCTTTAATGCCTCAAAGCGCTCCTGGACCTAATACATTTTAACCAGAGGCACTTTTGTCTCAGATTCATTCACAGGCAAAACCCCATGAAAGCAATTCAGCATATACTTGTTCAAGTGAAGAATATATTTACTTGTTCAAGTGACGATCTCTCCACCCGCATAGACATTCCCAATGCCCGTTGATCTGTGTAAATCAGAAACAACACCATCCAATTTAGTTTACAAATTGAATAATCCATCCAACAATTCAGTGGTTTCAAAATTGAATACGACTTCATTAGTTTGACTTGTTAGAAATATGGTGAGTAAAAGAGTTCACCACGTACGTTTTTTCCCATTTATATGATCCAAGTAGTTTGCTGAATCTTTAACAACACAGTCACAGACGCGACAGAAATAACCGGCCTGTGGGAAGAACAAAAAGGTCATTAGCAGATTCTCGCGTGATCACAAGTTTTTTTGCTTAAAAACATACTTGTACTACAGGTAGAAAAGAGCCATTACCTGCTGACTTAGAGGCGCTACCGGTGTAACGACCTGGTAATATAAGCAAGAACGTTAGGTTCTTGAAGAAACCTTAACTGGAAGAGACTTCCATATCAAAAGAATGAAAGAAGAAGATTGATATACAAATATAATCGTGCAATAAACCAGTTCAAACATAAATGCCGTGTACTATATAGTAAAGTATTCACAAAACTTCATCTATATTCAAAAGGAACAGAAGAACTGAGATTCCCAATGTTTACAAAAACCTAATGAAGTACCAGATACTATCATATTATCAACTACTCTCAAGCTTTCAGATCAAAAACAAAAAGGGCAATGCTTAAAAAATGGACTTCTCATGTAAAAGGTACCCACATAGAAACATCATCAGTGACAAAGACTCATTATCCAAGAACAAGTAGACCAAGGTTACTCATACAAATTCTATGTCTTACTGATAAACAAAAGAAAAGCTAGCAACTTTCTATTCAATTCAAAAACAAAATAGGTAAGAAGAGATAAAAAGTTACCTGCGTTTTGCCCAGACGAGATTCTAGGTCTACATGATAATCTCTATGCTTCAAAGGGGCTCTTTGCACAGGAGGACCTTTGGCTGAAACAATAAACAACAACCCTAATTTAGTGTCTCATCAAGATTACACAAGTTCAAGTATTTATAAGCTGTAAATCAGAGAATTAAACCCTACAACGAGACTTAGACCGATCTGACTCCTGCATCCATCAAAAAAAAAGAAGCTTGATTTAGCTTTCAAAATTGAAAAATTGAAAAAATCAGGAATTTGGGGGAAGAGTGAAAGAAAAAAACCTTCTTTTCGCGTTCACGAGCACGCTCCTTAAACTCTTCCGCATCGAACTTTTTTCTAAACGTATTATCAACCCCACCAGTCTACACACAAAGCAATCTCACAGTCAACATCGTTACCCTAAATCTATAAACCCCTAAGTAGAGAACCATCGTTACCGTGTTGCTAGAAGCCATTGGAGAACCAAAAAATACGCTGAAAGAGAGAGGAGGATACACACTGATATGGATTCTTCGAGTTCTCTCTTCTCTCTTCGATGAACAAAACAAAAACAATGGAGTCTCCGTTTAAAGACGGTGATATGTTATAGAATAAATATATTAAACCCTGATTAATTAACACTCAGGGTGTTTGGTCTAGTGGTATGATTCTCGCTTCGGGTGCGAGAGGTCCCGAGTTCGATTCTCGGAACACCCCGATTTTTTTTTTTTTTTTTCACATGCCGTTTCAATACATTCAATCATTCATTACCTGCACAGCGATCAGCTCCATTACTAGAAACAAGTTATGAAAATGTCTATTAGACTTTCACTATTTTGGATTACAGAGGTAAAAAAATGATTATCAAAAACATAATTACAACACTGTGGGAGAAGGTAGTTCAGCTTCAGCCTAATCTTGTTTTTAACAGATTATAATCCTATAAAAACAATTTCACTGTGAAGTTTGAGAAACTAGGAAAAATAAGACCAAGTGGTTTGGTTTGTCAGTAACACAAGAGAAGATCACTAACTAAGTCATCAACTAAATCGGACACAATCTCTTCTTCAATCTCAGCTCCTTCTTCGTAAGTCTCTCTCTTGTAATCTAACCATTTCCCTTCACAATTACTCATGTCATTGTCAACTAGCTCATCCATTATCATCTCTCTCTTCTTCTTCAATCCCTCAACCTCTTTCTTCACTTCTCCTGCCAACATCCCTACCCTGTCAAGAAATATGTCTTCTTTCCCTAACAACCCTCTGCAGGTTCCCATGAACATCTGCTCGCATTTGTGTGTTAAGCACTGATTCACCAAGTCAAACAGTGTTTTTCTCTCAATCTTGCCTCGCACATCTCTCTTACTTTCGATTTCCTCAAAAAGGCTCAGAGGTAATATATCAGTAGCCATCCCCAATGACACCTCTTTAATCATCAGTTGGCCAGAGGCTATGATCTCGGTTATGTACTCGAGCTCCCAGTCTTGACCTTCTTCAGCTTCTGATAAAGCAATGGATTCTGCTGAGGGTTCAGTTTCTTCAATTTCTTTGTGATATTCAATGCTTGAATTTGAGAAACTATTGCTGCTAGAGATTTGGAGATTTTTGGCTGTGCTGAAGCTATCAACTTCCTGATCTTCTTCTGCCTGTATCATTAGGAAATATCAAAAAAAATCAGGTCAGTGTGTCAGAAAACCTTACTGAAATACATATATAGCAACTTATAGAGACAGTGGTGGTAAGCTACTAAAAGTAGACATATCCTTGTGCAGAATTAGGAATTAGCCATACGACTAACCTGGAATATTTTATTGTTGTACACTGAACTACAATCAGAATCAGATTCGCTCTCTGATAAACCATTATCCAGATCATCCGACGGCAATGATATCGTCCCATTCACCCAATCCTTTGTAATGGAACCAGACGACTCTTCTTCTTGGGTAAGACTACTGCAAGATGACTCAATCTTAGAAGTTAGCTCTCTGAGCTTTTTCTCCAGCAGAAAGTTTAGAGAATCACCATCGATCTTATTGAAACTAAGTGCTGATTCTGCATCTTGATCAGACTTTTTAGCGGAGGATCGTGAATTGGATGATAAACCTTTGATAGGGGATGAGAAAGTAAATGAAATCACATCCATGTCCTTTCGATCTTCGTCCCCTTTCTTCAACTTGCCATCAACGGTGATGTTACATTTTATCAACTTTTCACCCTTTTTGATCCGTTTATCACTGTTGTTTCCAGGTTCTTGCACCCCATTTGGCAGTTTTTTGTTTCGAGGAAGATTCTTTTTACTGGACAAAGATGAAGCAGTGTTCTTTTCCGCTGATTTTGCAGTAAAACGAAGCGTCTTAGTTGTAGTTCCGCTTTCCACCAAAACATTGTTTGCAACTTTGTTCATCACTTTGGTGCTTCTCTGGTTTGAAACAGATGTCTCAGGAAATTGGTTCTGTTTCTGGCTATTTGGCTTAACCACAGTTTTCCCAGTGCTAGCAGACGATTCTTTGAAACCATTTCTTACTATGCGGTTCTTAGTGTCCATCTTCTTCTTTTGGTTTATGTTGCCACTTGAGGGCGTTGAACTGTCTCGCTTGTGAATAGCATTGGTCTTTGCGTGTGCAGGTGCAGATACACAAGGCGGCTTCACTTTACCCTTCAAACCACCAAACCTGCTTTCTCCCAACAACTTATTTGTCTCTTGTCTCTTGAGTGATGATGTAGTTCTCTTTTCGTCGTGCTTTCCGCTTAAGTACTTATTGTTGCGGGTACCATCAGAGATTTGAGGGCTTGGTCCTTTCTGTGAAGCTTCTAGTTTCTCTCTCAAATCTCTGATCCTCATTGGAAGTGATGAAGAAGAATCAGATGATGAAAACCGCGTTTTAGCAACTTTCCGAGGACTTGGATCAATCATCCTTGAAGCTGCTTCCATTACATAAGCAGGGTTCCTGGACTGAACAAAACCAGGACTCCGGATAGGAGACAAGAGCCTATTGTGAGTGACAGGGATTGGCTTAGCCGACCTTGGAGGCAACGTTTCGGTTTGAAAGCGGTTAATAGGCCGGTTACACTCTGTATTCATTCTTGAATCCAAATGGTCCCAAGAAATACCATCATAGTCACTGCGGAGATTTACATAACCCAAATTCTCATATGCATCCCATGTGCTTGCCTTGCGTGAGGATCTGAGAGAATATGGATCAGAAGCGAAATTAGACTGGGACTCCAAGGCATTNAGGACTCCGGATAGGAGACAAGAGCCTATTGTGAGTGACAGGGATTGGCTTAGCCGACCTAGGAGGCAACGTTTCGGTTTGAAAGCGGTCAATAGGCCGGTTACACTCTGTATTCATTCTTGAATCCAAATGGTCCCAAGAAATACCATCATAGTCACTGCGGAGATTTACATAACCCAAATTCTCATATGCATCCCATGTGCTTGCCTTGCGTGAGGATCTGAGAGAATATGGATCAGAAGCGAAATTAGACTGGGACTCCAAGGCATTTTTTACAGGTAGAGACTCTAAACCCATGAGCCTCGCGACCACACTTGGAGCTCGGGAACCTTGTCCATCATCACTAGTGGCAGAGGATGTAGAGCAACTCAAGTCACTTCTCGGATTGTAAGTTGAATTCTTTCCAATATCATCCCTCTCAATCTGTTAAACAAATATCATATCAAAGACCATTGGTTCCAGCCATTCACTTAAACGAAAAGAACATGGATAAAAATGGAATTGTTAAGCCTTACCGGAGAGGGCCACGAGTTTGAGGGGTTTCGAGCATTTTGCTTCTCTTGCTTTGATGCTTCTGATACCAAAAAAACAAAAAAGACAAGACTTTGAGTCTATTGAAGTTGTTTGAATCAAGAAGTGCATATAGTATACAGAACTAGGCATCACATCAAAGATCACAAAAATATTGCAAACCAAAATCTTCCACAAAGAAATGTATTGATTCAGAACATAAATTTTCTACATATCAAAGAAAGTGAATCAAAAGGCATAACTTGTAATCAAACCAAGGGCTTCAGGACAAGAACAATTTCAAGACTTAAATCGAGATGGTATGAAGTTTGTTTAGTAGAACATTACCGCAGACGAGTTCAGAGTTGCTGCTAGAGGAGAAGAGCTTCTTCCGGGATTTACCAGACCAATCAAACAGATTTAGAAAACCTCCTCTGGATCGTTTCTTCTCAACAGCCTCCATTTCTATCATCTACATATAAACAGCAATTGAATTACTTCTATGAAAGGCATTATGTTATATGTACAATACACGACAGTGGATTTTGATTATAGGACTCTAAATATGTACTCAAGCTCTCAGGAGGACACTATTTCAAATGTAAATTTTGTTTGGCATTTGGATCAAAAGGACAAAAGACCAAACTTTGGAACAGTAACATTAACAGTCTACAACAGGAGTAATACAGACAAATCAAATGATTCAGCCAAAAAAAAACAAAAACAAAAAACTCAGAAATGATTAGAATGGTACCAAATTCAAAATTGTGTAAGCGTTAACAAACAAAATGTAGGGCAGCACCGAGACGACAATGAAGGAAACATAAATCTGTGATACTTTCGAAACCCTAAAAACAAAAAAAAACAAAAAAGTCTTTCACTTCTGTCTCGTTTGCTCACAATGAGTATTGCTGTGTTTGTCAAACCAACAAGAACAACGACGAGAGTAAACAAATCAGAGGAAAGAACGAAAAAGTTGAGATTTTTAAGAAGTGGGTCAGAAGAATTTGGAATTTGGAATTCAGGGTAATGGTGGACTCGGTTAAGCAATTGGAATATGGGATTTTGAGGGATTTGGGTTAGAGTTAGGGAGACCCTAAAAGAACTAGAGAAGAAGAAGAAGAAGAAGAAGAAGAAGAGGAGCGGAGGGAGCTTGTGAATAATAAAGAGATGCACAGTGTGAATTGATGTGACAGAGAGAGACTTTGAATTTTTCAATATATCTCCCCCACCTCTCCCAAATTTAATGTCTCATTGTTTTCTGTAAAATAATTCTATTAAAAAAAAAAGACTTTTTTGCCCCATAATGTGACACACAAAACAAAACAAAAAAATTATATATTTGGATAAATAGCTTTTTGATATTTGGTGTGACACACAAAAGAAAATAAAGAAATTGATACAATTTGGTAACCCATGAATTAAGAGAAGTCGTTTTTTTCTTTTTCTTATATATTTTTCTACATTAATTTCCATCAATCAAAATAAGCCACGTGGCCAACCGTTTATATACAAGAGTGAGAAAGCTCCAACAACTTCTTCATTCGCTCGCTCGCTCGCTCTTCTTCTGATATTTCAAGAATTCAAGAATGGAACATGATCATCCCGATCACGAGGCTTTGAATTTATCATTGGCTCCGCCGAACTCCGACGACACAGCAGCAGCAGAGACACGCCCTCTCGTCCAATATCTCCCCGTGGTCGCGGCTCCGTCGTCGAGTTCTACTTCTTCTTTCGCTGGCTCCTCGGATGTGTCGTCACAAGGTCTCGCCCCAAACGATGGCTTGAATCTCTTATCGGGTTCATCAAACAGCAGCACAGCGGCTCTTCGTCTTGGAGGTCCCTCGAGTTCAACCCATGGCTTGGATCTTTCATTGGGTTTAGCCGCTGATCAGTCTCCGTCTCTGGGTCAGCCTCTAATAAGTTCTGGAGGAGATTCTCCGGCCCTTACTTCTGCATCGCACCAGGTTCTTTATCTTTACTCTCTCTCTCTCTCTCTCACATTCAACTTGCTCTGTTCTTTGCTATATTGGAATCACGTTTCAACCCATTCCTTTGGTTTTGTTACTCGATCGTGTAAAAATCAGGTTGCAAGTTCAAATCGATACTTGGCTAAACCACAGAGATCACTAGCTATTAACTTTCCAATGACCAAGATTACAATCGGAGATTGGACAAAAACTGCGGTCAGCTGTGATGATCTTATTGTTAGGTGCTACTTTGGAAGGCAAAAATTTATCTGGGAGATTCTTGAAGTGGTTCGAGTCAGAGGGAATGAAACAAGACAACTTTGGAAAAGGATGGCGATCAATTGGGGCGATGTCTTGTCCCTCAAAGCCGACGTTCAAACTGGATGCCTTGAAATCGAGGTAATATATTATTATTAGTACACATTCTTTAAAACTTGAACCTCATGCATGTTTGTATATGTGTTTTTCTCTGCAGTTGGGAGTACCACCAACGTTCTTCCAAGAGGGAGGTATAGGTTATAGAGGTAAATGGGCAGAGATCAGCCATTACACTCAAGATCATCCTTCTACTTTTTGCAGGTTGGTTTTTGCTTCCCGTGAACCCTTGTTCCTTTAATTTGCTTCTGTTTCTAATCTTTTTGTATGATTCAAATCTCTTTCATTTTTTTTTCTTTTCAGGAGACATGCACTATATTTTGATCCGGAAGTTCTAGAAACGAACTACAAAAAGATAGTAGCAGACAGCTTTTGGGCCAGAAGAACATTAGAAGTCCCTTTCCCATCATTACCGGACTCGCTTCACTTCGGAGATGGCCATGCAAACCTAGCGGTTGGAGATAACAGCCAGAATGCCACTGCAAATCGGTTGCTTGCACCGCAAGTTATTCACCATCTCAACAAATGAATGGACCGAATTTGGGAGGCACGTCGCAACAAACCCAAAAGAAGACGCATGGCAACAAGAGGCATCACTAAGGGTGACAAAAGGAAACGACATTGAGTAAATGACTCATTGCTGTCATGAAGCAGTCTTGTTTGCTTTTTACCTTTACGATGTAGTTCTGCTTTCCACCAAAAACCTTGTCTACAACTTTTTTGTTCATCATTTCCTGCCTCTCTGGTTTTATAACAGCAAATTAGTTTCTGGTTTTATAACAGCAAATTAGTTTCTGGTTTTATAACAGCAAATTAGTTTCTGGTTTTATAACAGCAAATTAGTTTCTGGTTTTATAACAGCAAATTAGTTTCTGGTTTTATAACAGCAAATTAGTTTCTGGTTTTATAACAGCAAATTAGTTTCTGGTTTTATAACAGCAAATTAGTTTCTGGTTTTATAACAGCAAATTAGTTTCTGGTTTTATAACAGCAAATTAGTTTCTGGTTTTATAACAGCAAATTAGTTTCTGGTTTTATAACAGCAAATTAGTTTCTGGTTTTATAACAGCAAATTAGTTTCTGGTTTTATAACAGCAAACTAACGGGTTCCACCTTCTCCGTCTGGCCTCCGTTGAACTGTTTTGCTTGTGAGTAGTATTGGCAGATATAGAGAGTGACTTGAGTGATGGTTACAGGGTCTGCTCAAATTACTGCTTTATTTGTTTCCAAATGTAATCTGCGCAATTTATAATACATATTTGTTTCTTTGGGTACAAATTAATCTTCTACGACAAACCCAAAAATCATGACCTTGAAGAACTGTATTGAGAACTAAACCTTGGAAATGCTCATCAGGTTTTGGTTTTACTATTACAACTAGGATCATAACTTGGTTTTACTAATACTCTCAGGTCATATGAAGAAAACTATATGTATCAAGTATCAACTATCAATATATAAGAGGTCAAGCCATAAAAATTTGATAGAGATTACTTTAGCTCTTTTCACAGTTATCACACGGGTTTAAACTGCTTTTACAAATCCTCCGGTCGAATGACTCTCCAAAGTACTCTAGTAACATCTGTCTTCTGCATTCTGTCTGAAACATTCATAGATTTAAGACTTGGTAAGGATGAAGTAAAATCTTGAACATATAATCCACAATGGAAACAGACAATTAAAAACGTTTGCTTATCCATTTTGCGTTTTAACGATATTACCTTCAGCTCACAGTATTGCTGCATCTTCTTGGCCTGAGCCATGGCTGACTTAAATCTATCCATGTTTCTGCCTTGTCCATTACGCAGCATGCAAACGACTCTGCTGAAATCTTTCTTCTGGTACAAGCAAATGCACTGTGCTTGAAGCCCATCCCTTCCTGCTCTCCCTCACTCTTGGTAGTAGCTTTCTATAGCTTTCGACAAGGTATTGTGTATGACAAAACGCTGCAGCAAAACCAACTTTTTTTATTAGCAACAAAATGGCTGCACAGCTATGAACAGGCTTGACTTACCACGTCTGCTTTGTCTATTCCCATCCCAAATGCGATGGTTGCACAAACAATTCGGACTTCCCCTGTTTGCCATTTCCTCTGTACATCAACTCTCTGTTTTGCAGGTATACCAGCATGGTAATAAACCGTCTTCACCTTGCATTTCTCGTTCAGAAACTTCGCAACATCGACACATTCACTTTTGGAGAGACAGTAAACGATCCCAGACTGATCCTTGAACCGATCTTTTAACAGCTCTTGGAGCTGTTTGAGCGGCTCTTTTGTTTTGACGATCACCTCATACTTCAAGTTGGTTCTGTCAAAGCTCATCTTCAAAACCGGAGCCCTGGGAATTCTCAAGCTTTTTAGTACGTCCTGTTGTGTGGAAAAAAACGATCAAATTTGGCAAAATAGCAGTGTTCAGATCTTAAGGAACCACAACATACGATAGAGTATGAATGTAAAATTGTCTTCTGAAGCTAAATTGAGAACCGGTGCAATGGAATCCCAAGAACATTCAAAATCGTTCCCAAATTCAAAAGGATCTAATCATGGTAATGGTTGTTACCTGACAGACTGATTCAGTTGCCGTTGCTGTAAGAGCCATCACAGGAACACGGGGAAAGTTCTGCTTAAGACATCCCAGTTCCCTGTAGTCTGGCCGAAAGTCGTGTCCCCATTGACTGGAAAGTAAAACAAAATATCTTGTATATCACAAGGAAAATTTTCCCAGGTCGCAGGCAGAGATCTATTTTGATATTAAGGTGTTGGTGATGAACAATCAGAAGACATTTGTGTAGACCACAAGATATAATGTGTGAAAGAAAGGGAGAAAAGTATTGTACCTCACGCAGTGAGCTTCATCAACCACAAAACCTGCCAGCAGTCCCTGTTGTTAATGATGGAAGATGTTTAACATATTTCTTGTTGTTGTTATATATTATGTAACAACAACAAGAAAAACTGAATCTACCTTGCGGTCTAAGCATCTTAGTGTCTCCAAAAAGGATGAACTTCCAGCAATTTTTTCAGGTGTCACATATAAGAGTTTACATGACGGGTTATCTCTTCTGCAAGCAAAATGTCAATGCACGTATAAGCCTTTTAAAAGCATCTAGATGGTTAGATCTCCATTAAAGAAAAAGGATAAATGATGTCTAAGGTACTTGACTGTAAAAATGAAAGAAATGGGGAGAGGATCTTCACCTAAGCTCTTGTAATACAGCTGCTGCTTGGGAAGCTGTTTGCTGAGAGTTCAGAAAAGTCGCTGGTATCCCGTACTTAAGGTTCAGGGCAACTATCTGATCCTGGATGAGGGACAACAGAGGAGAAATAACTATGGTAACTCCAGCTTTTAGTGTTGCAGGAAGCTGTAAAACAAACAAAAGAGAAAAAATTCAGTATGCAGACTGTGGCAAGTCACGCCTTCAGGAACATATAAAGCTAATAAGGGATCATGACCTGGTAACACAGACTTTTCCCCCCTCCCGTTGGCATTAGAACAAAACAATCCTTCTTTTCCATAGATGCTCTACATGCTTGATGCTGCAGGGGCCGGAACACCTTGTTCCCAAAGATCACCAAATTTGCAAACTCCAGATCATCCAACGCCTGCAACTCTTCGTAACTCGGAGTTTCTTCAAGGTCCTTTTGTGATATATGTACAGAAGGTTTTCTTCCTGAAATCGTTGAAACTGAATCCTCCATAGAACAATCCTTCAAAGAAGAACAAATCAGAAGTTTCAGTTCAAGAAGAAAGTAAAAGTTTGTCACTAAAAACACAGTTCAAAACGTGAAGAGAGATAGCAAACCCCAGAAGCTGTCAAAGGAACTCACAATAAAACTATTTTAAATTTGTCACAAGAACCAAACCCAAATGAATGAAGAGCCAAGTCTTTGAAATAAAAAGCTTCTACGGATGATTAAACACAGATATATCAGCACATAAATGAGAGGGTTTTTGCCAAACAAAAAGGCTAGTTTTTTTATTGTTCTTCTCCCAAAAACCATGAAACAGTAACTGCAATGATGAATCTTACCATAGATCTCAAAGAGTGATTTATAGAACTTGTCTGTGGTCTCCTTGGAACCTTGAAGCGTGTCTCAACATCTTCCAAATCACTAGAAGAATCCAAATCCATTACCTCCGGGTGTTTCTTTGGCTCAGGAGAATCCTCAATGACATGAACTTGGACTCTTGAATCATCATCATCATCATCATCAGTATTGAATCCGTTATCACTAGGGTTAGCTTTATCAAACATTTCAGCCAATGTTCCTTGAGCTTCAGACTCTATAGCCTGTATATCATCCCATTCCTCAGTTCCTTCCTCAAAATCAGCTAACGCCGCAAGAAAATCATCTCCACATAACTCAACAGTGATGAAATCCCGACCATCATCGCCTTTTTAAAACAAAACACAGAAACCTAAGTAAACCCAATCGATTACGAATAGCGTAGAATCTAGATTCGAAATTTTGGTACCGTAAAGAGAGACGAATCGATCCAAGCATTTCTTTGCGGAATCTTCGTCGAATCCGAGTTGTGTAGCTAGGCTTATCAATCGAGCTTTCTCCAATTCCAGATCCTGATCTTTCATCTCCGGCAACGTAACAAGCGATTATTCCCGACAACGGCGATTAGAAAATTTTACTGAATTTTTTTAGTGCCCTTTCCGCACAAGGAGAAACTTCCAGCCTATTTTTTCCCGCCATTTTTTAAAACGCTACCGTTTCACTCTATTATAGATGGGCTTTTGGGCCCAAGTCCAATCTTCTCCGATCCTTGTGATTCTATTGAAAACCGGTCTCCATATCATCGGTTTCGCTTTTCCGGTTCAATTGATTTTCTAATAACCGCCGGTTTGATTTCTGGTTCTTATAATTCCGTCCGATTGCCTTTAAATTTTGCGTATGTTAGGGTTCGAATGGATCCAGTTTAGCAATTTCATTTTTGATATTCAACGATCTATAGAGGTCATTTTCCTAAACTTAGAGAGGTCACTCGATCTTAATTAATAGCTACGTAGCTCGGGGCCATATGGCCACTTGATTTTCTTTGTGAAGAAGGTCCACTGGCGCTCATCAATTTTCTAAATTCACCTCTAACATATCATCATTGGACTTATATATATTTTGATGGCTTTTATAAGTCAAATCTGTCTCCTCTTTTCATTTCACCTCTAACATATCATTATCGGATAAACCCTGATTGCCATTGGCTCGTTTATTTTGGATAAACTAAAATTATCATACAATACATATTTTTTTACATTGAAAATATAATACAATTAACTTTGTGAAACACTTTTGCCTAAAGCTACCACATAATATTACGAAGAAGAAGTATTAATTTGTATTGTGAACGGAGATCATCAAGACGAAGATTGTATGTGTTGATCTACACAGTTTAACAAATCGAATCACGTAGAAAAAACACAAAAATAGTTTTATTATCAAAACGAAAAAGCATACAACATGATGATCTTATTATAGACGCAGAGAGAAGCTATCATTAGCTTCGTCCTACTATTTTATCAGAGACGAAACGACTTACACACATTTCCTTACATCGGAAACCACACTTACATTATAGAGAGATACAATCTTATTTGTTATTCGAGTTCATTTGTAAAATTATAGTATTCAATGACCGTAGCAGTGGCAATGCTCTTCGTCATCGTGGTCATGATGCACGACGTGGTCATGATCCTCACACTCTCCTTTACATGAGTGCTCATAATGCTCATGGCATTGGGCTTCACACTCTCTTTCCCTACATGGGTAAGACACTGTGGCTTCGCCTAAGAACTTATCACAGTCATTAGCTTCAGTCTTCGGGATCTCTGTATATATATATATATATATATTTAAGAAGAAGAAGATGTTACAATCAAAGATTCAAAATAGTAATATTTCCTGCTTTATATTTGTGTGAAGATATGCATGCAAATGAACAACTTAATTAGAAAGGCTAGAACCGAAATTATACCGGCCGAAATGAACAAGAGAACGAGCAGAAGACTGGTGAAGCAGATGGAATTGAGGGTCCTTGCCATTTTTGTAGCTTTTGCGTTCTTTCCTTTTTATACTTAAGAAACTTGGGTGATACTTTCAATGGGGGTTGCGATCATATTTATAGTAAAATTAAAAATTTCGTTGACTTATAAACTATAGTACGTGTATATCCCACTAGAGTCGCAACGTCACCGTTTTGTCTCACGTGTTTAAGGAAGTCTTTCTAAGGCCCAGCTTAATTTCATACTTTCGTTTCAAAGCCCATTAGATGATAAAACCTCTCTATCAACCGGTGCTTGCTTTATTGAACGAACGTGTTTGTCTCTTTTTGTTGTTGTTACTACGCGTTTTTCTTACTATAACTCTAAAAGTGACAGAGGTTACATAATGCTATTGCTAGATGAAGTGAAGTAAAAGAAATCCTCAAAAATGTGGTTTTCTAAAGGTTGACAAATTAAGCTTCATTCTTAAGTGATTTTTTCTTGTGGTTGGAGTCATTATTCTTAAGTGATTTTGATTCCATTAATTGCTTCCTAGCTCGGCTAATTGCCGCCACTTGATGATCTAGCTCTTAATGAAGGACGTCATCTACTCATTAAATTTTCTAATTACTCGGTGAGATATTTTCTTCGGACTTTTCCGAAAGTTATAAAGTCAAATCTTTCTCCCTCTTGAATTTTCGATATGCTTCTATTAATTAGGTTAAAACTTATAGATGTTGGAAAATGAGTACCTAGTGTTGAACAAAATTGATGCCCACTTAATAATTTCCATATCAAACCAACTTTTTTCTTGAACAAACCCATATCAAACCATTATCTTCACACATTGAAAGTTTTCCGTTTTTTAGTTGTGGTGTTTACTTGAAAAATGAAAACACACACACACAAATATATAACTGTAGTTAGATAACTTTTTCAAATTAACATAGTTTTTTTTTTTGGATGTGCAAGTCAATTGAATTAAATAGAAATACACAAGGAACACAAACACATAATGAACAAAATAAATTAAATATACTGAATTTTAAAACAAACTTCTAAAGAGATTATATAATAGGAGAGACCTATATCCCATGAATAATTTTGGAGCATTGAATCTTAAGCCATTTGTAACTCTTTTTCAAAGTTGTCTTCATCTTTCCTTCGGCTGAATAAAGTTTGTATTTCGCCACTCGTCGCTTTCTCTTTATCTCTGGATCATTCCACCATCCTACGATTGTTATACAAACAAATCATTTTTCATAACGTTTAAACCATTATATATAATCATTATTTGTAAATTTTGCAATCAAATTTAAACACAAAAGTTGTACTTTATACATAATTTTTGATTACCTTTTAACGATGTTGAATGAGAGGTAGATTTTTTGGTGGGTCTAACGGGCAAGTCTTTGTAAGAAATTTTGCGCCATAGATCCGATGTCATTGGAGATCGATTATGTTTTGATTCTCTAACAACGTAAATTCCTCTGACAGGTTTTAAATCAGCAGGATCAACCAGTTGGAGGTTCCTATCTCCTTCATACGATTTGTAAGATCGTACTCTAGGAGATTGGAAATCCTCCATCTCAGTTTTGTCTCTCTTTTCTTTTTTTTTGCGTTTCCTCTCCTATTTCTTTTTTGTTAATTTTTTCTGCTTTAATACTCCGAATAAATAGAATCTCTATACTATTCAAAGCCTTGTATTTTGGTAGAGGTAAAATGTGGTGGAAAACAAAAAGATGGTTACAACAAAATGATTGAAAATAGAAAGAAAACTTATATAGCAAACAATAGAGACCTTAAACTGATTTGGTCTCTTTTTTATTTTCTACCCCACTGATAAATTTTTTATTGTTTGGTAATGGGTCAACAACATAGGAAGGGTCCGAACCATCATATTGTATTGTCATGTGTGCACAGTACAGAGAAATTGTGATAATTAATAAATTAATCACGACGAGATACGTGTCAATTTACATTTATTTACTCTCACATTCATAAAATAAGTAGTGTTTTTTTTTTTTGTTCTTCCTTTCAACTCGATAGATTTGATATTTATAAGTTAAAATATGAAAATATTTGCAAAAAAATATGAAAATATTTAAACTGTATGTCAAACTTTGTTAAATCAATCGAAGCCTTTATTATCGCCGTGCACTCTTGGCAATTAGTCCAATTAATTCGATTCGGATTCGATATCAAAACAAATAATATCTGTAACAGAAATTAGGCGGGAACGAATCAACTTGCGCTCGCTTTTTTTATCTTTGTTCTCCCCAAGTTATCTTACTAATTCGAATTTGTGCCCCTCATGTTTATAAAATTTCCAATTGAACCCTAAAAAGTTAAAATCCGTTTTTTTGTTTTGTTTTTGAAGAGCGTGGGCGTGTTTCATTCCTTTGGTGGAAATTTGATTTTAGTCGTATTATAAAAATAAAACCGTCGAAATCGTTAGGGTAGCGAAGCGAGATCGACGATGAAGGGAGGAGGAGGAGGAGGAACAACGTCGATGAGGACGAGCTGGACGATGTCAGTACGGAGGAGCGGGTACAAGGCTGTGGTTGACGGAGTTGGTGGTCGTCGGCGAAGAGAGGACGACATGGTTGAGATCCGCAAAGCTAAGAGAGAAGAGAGCTTGCTTAAGAAGCGTCGCGAGGCTCTTCCTCATTCTCCTTCCGCCGTTTCTCTTGATCAGAAGGTCCGTTTCTCCGCTTTATTTTAACAATTTTGCAGTTTCGTCGCGAAAAAATAATCTGGAGATTAATTGATGAATTTGGCTGTTGATTTCTGGAGATTCGTAGATCCGATTCCGATTGATTTTGGTATATCTATTTTTTTAATTCATCTATCCAATTCCGATCGATTTTGGTGTTTCTAATTTTTGAATTTGGTGTTCTTAATTTGTCGATTCGAGTTATTATAGCGAGTTGCGTTCTGAAATTTGACATTTGATGCTCGATGCGATCGTTCTGATTGCTACTTATTCATGATCGCTATTGGTTTATGAAGAATTTGCATGTACGGAAGCTTGATTATACAGTGCTAGAAGCCTAGAATTATCAGAAAGAGCTATTTAGCTTTCGTAGTTTGGTGTTCCCTTCTAAAATGGTGTTTGAAATTCTTTGAATGGACATATAACATTTCGTATGTATAATTGGATTATCAGTTCTATGTTTGAGTAGTTTGTATGTTCGATTGGTTACAGTTGATAAGCCGTATCTGGTCTGACAAGAGGGATCTGTTGATCGAGGCTACTACTCAGATCAGAACGTTACTTTGTGGTGGTGAGAGACATCCCATTCACTTATTTACTAACAAATTTGATACCTCAGTTGCTATAACATTAACAAGCTATTCTGCCACGTTTGTCTATGCTGACGGCATTTGCTACCTCGGTTGCTATAACACTAACATTGCTATAACATCAACGTTTTTGCCATTTTTATAATTTATAGACTGCAATGAACTCAGACCAGACCTAATGATGATGTCTTTGCTGTGTAAAGTAATATTAAAGTTAAGCAATAGCAATGTATATGCCTTTTCTAATGCTCTATTCTGTTCTTTTGGTAGAAATGTTTAATGTACACGTTGAAGAAGTTATACAGGCTGGTTTGGTTCCACGCTTTGTGGAATTCCTAACATGGGATGACTTTCCTCAGCTTCAGGTTAGCCTCGATGCATCTGTACGATCAATCTGGTTCTATCAGTTGCTTCACAAGCTCACTGCTTTCTCGTTTCATGGAACAAATTTTTTAGTTTGAAGCGGCTTGGGCAATAACGAATATCGCATCTGGAACATCTGAGAACACTGAAGTGGTGATTGATCATGGAGCGGTTGCAATGCTAGTGAGACTTCTCAGCTCACCATACGATGTGGTCCGTGAGCAGGTATATGATGTGTTGATTGGTCATCATGTACCAATGCTATGTGGTTCTCGAATTTTTATGACTACTAAGAGCATGTGATTGCTTCTGCAATTAGTAGATTTATAAGATAAAGAAAATGACAAAGATCAATAAACAGAAAGCAAAAGTTTTAAATTTATTGATGACAGAGGATATAAGGTTTAGACTATATATAGTTGTAGGTTTAATAAGTTCGGTCGAGTTTGTTGTTTCCCTCCCACTTTTCAGTTGCAACTAAGCTCTTCTGTATGCTTGGACAATCAGGTTGTCTGGGCATTAGGAAATATTTCTGGAGACTCTCCTAGATGCCGTGATATAGTCCTTGGACATGCAGCTCTACCTTCTCTATTGTCGCAGTTAAACCATGGAGCCAAACTTTCTATGCTTGTAAACGCCGCTTGGACTTTGTCTAATCTTTGCAGAGGAAAGCCTCAGCCTCCATTTGATCAGGTATGTTTTAAACCTATCTGGGCCTTGTTATAGCTTCTTGTCTTGCACTCTTAATATATTTTGGTCCAGCATACTTAACAGCTGTTAAATTGGTTTTCGCCCATATTATGGTGATCAGGGCCTGTTTAGCACTAAAATATTTAATACTGTAAAAACTCTGGTAACAAGGTTTGGTTCTTGAGCCTGCTTAGTTGTTCTGATAGGATTTGATGAATGTGTTATTATTTTAGACATCTCACTTGTATATGCCCACAGGTGAGTGCTGCATTACCAGCTCTTGCACAACTCATTCGATTAGATGACAAGGAACTCTTGGCTTATACGTGTTGGGCACTGGTCTATCTGTCTGATGGTTCAAATGAAAAAGTACAAGCCGTGATAGAAGCCAAAGTTTGTGCACGACTTATTGGTCTTTCGGTGTGAGTGTTTGAGACTTTATCACTTTAATTAACCAAGAATATTCAGAGTCATATATACTGATGGCTTTTTTGCTTTCTGAACAGCCACCGTTCACCTTTAGTTCTCATTCCCGCTCTTCGCACCATTGGAAATATTGTAACTGGAAATGATAGTCAAACTCAGGTAAATATGCGGCTACAGATAGAAATTTAGTATTAGCACTACTATAACTGGCTTTATACAATTTTATCTTTCTCAACTAAAACTTAAATAATATTTGACTTTTAATCATAATTGTGTTCTCAGAACTCTTTTCTTTGTGATATTCTTAGCATATCATTGATCTTCAAGCGCTCCCATGCTTGTTAAATCTTCTAAGGGGACCCTATAACAAGACCATCAGGAAGGAAGCTTGTTGGGCAGTCTCTAATATCACAGCTGGTTGTCAGTCGCAGATTCAGGTTTGCCAATACACGTCTCTGGACTTCTCTTTTTAATCGCAATCTAATTAAGACGTCGCGCTGAATATTTGCCTGTACTTGTTTAAATCTCTTCATAGGCTGTAATTGATGCTGGTATATGTCCTGCACTTGTTAATCTGCTCCAAAACTCTGAACTCAATGTCAAGAATGAGGCTGCCTGGGCTATCTGCAACGCTATAGCTGGAGGATCTTACAAGCAAATCATGTACGTAGAACTTAACCTAACACAAAGCTAGGACAGATTTAGGCAATCAAATATTCAGTAGTTTGAATATAGAGTCATGAAAAGAGTTATAGCAGCAGAACCAAATCTTATGGTCTCATTCCATTGAATCTATTACAACTTTTCTTGGCAGAGTATTCAGCAGGTTGTTTTATACTTTATACATTTCTTGAACCCGTGTGGGTCTGTTTCAATCCTTCCAAATCTCACACGCGGTTTGCTAATGTCTTGACAGGTTTCTAGTAAAGCAAGAATGCATCAAACCGTTGTGCGATCGTCTTACATCCTCAGATACTCAACTCGTCATGGTTTGTTTAGAAGCACTCGAGAAAATACTGAAGGTGGGAGAAGTTTTCAGCACAAGAGACGCTGAAGGTATTTACCAATGTCCTCAAACAAATGTAAACCCGCATGCTCAGCTGATAGAAGAGGCTGAGGGACTGGAGAAAATCGAGGGCCTGCAATCTCATGAGAACAACGAGATTTACGAAACAGCGGTGAAGATTCTAGAAACATACTGGATGGAGGAAGAAGAAGAAGAAGGAGTTCAAGGGCAACAAGACATGATATATGTCCCACTTGACAACTTTGCAAACATGCCAACACCCTCAGGCACTCTCAGTGAGATGTACTGCGGACCTTAAGAGGTAAGACTTATATTTCCATGCGGAAACTTTACTTGTTTTTTTGCTTACTCATTATGGAATTAGTAGGAACAAGCTCTTGTTACGTTAAGGAAGTAGGCGTTTGTTATATAGATCAGAGTCTGATTTGGTTTAATTTAGTCTAAGAGAAACTTACGAAACTCAAGCCAAAGCAATTTTGTTTCGGTTTGGTTCGATATTTATGACTTTAGTTCTAATTTACTTTATTTCTTGTTTGGTGTTTTTCTGATGATTCAGGACAGGCAGCTTTGGCAATCATACATTCAGCTCTGTTCATACACTAACTGAAAATGGAGGTTAGAGATTACATTGCTTGCTTTCTACAGTAACGTCAATGTTGGTCAGGAGTAGTAGTAGTTTGTATTCTGGAACAAACCTTACATTTATATTATATTCTGTCCATAGATCCTCAAGAATCATCATTAATATCATCTTTACATGTAAATAAACCATTATAAACTCGTTAAAACCCAAGTTACAAACACTCAATACAAAAGTGATGATGTCCATCTATGTAAACGCCGTAAGAAGTGAAGAAAAATAGCAGAAGAAGCCGCAGGCTGCAGCTAAAGCCACCGAGGAAGAGAGACAACACAGTTCGTTTTTTTTCTTCAGACCATATGAGGATACAGAACGAACACTCAGTATCGCAAAAATGTGGTGATCGCGTTTCAAAAGAATTAAAGAATGAATTATCACACTTTTCCTTGGGTCACAAGAGAATTTCCTTAAGGATTAAGAGTACTAGCATGATGAAGCAGAGGATGACAAGAACAGACGCACACATCACCATACCTCCTTGTCTCTGTGTACGTTCCGCCTGCACAAGTGATTCCGCTAAAACATTTAGGCATGAAATCTTATAGAGAGTATACACACTGGTCTTAAAAAAAGTTTACCTTTTGCAGCTGTTTGAGACCATCGTCGACTGTACTAGCAACGTTCTGGATATTATAGTCAATCCGATCAACTATGGTACCCTGTCACGACAAGTTTTGGTTTCAAATTATAGTATTTCTAGAATCAGTGACTTAGAAATTAGACACCAGTTTTAGTGGTATACCTGGTCTATAACAAGCGCGGAAAGATCCTTCATGATCTGAGCAAGTTCATTTACGGATTCAACAACCTGTCGATGAGAAGAAAGTGAAAAGATTACGAAAGTGTACTGAAAATAGTAACGATAAAGAGCAGTAAGAGTTGCAAACACTAACCTGTTGAATCTCTTTCTCCCTCTCTACAGATATTTCTTCACTCTTTTTTATCTTGCTCATTTGATGCTCACTAAATACCTGTAGTGAAATTCATATATTGCATTATTACAGAAATTAGATGAATAATGGGTAATAAGATTGTGACAAAGGAGTCATACCATATCCTCGAAGTCATCATCTTCTGCTTTATATCTGTTTCCGTTCAGATTCATTTCTAAATCCGTTCCGTCCTGATGATACATCATAAGTCACAGCTTCTTAGAAACAAAAATAAAATATACAAACAAGTAACAAGAGCACAATGAAATTCATATAAACAAAAGTGCAGGTGAAGAACAGAACAAAGACTCCAATGGTGAAGGCTCAAGCATAGGAAATGTACAGAGAGTCATAACATACCTCTTTTTGCAGTCTCAAGCGTTTCAAATATGTAGACTGTTTCTTGCGAAGCTCCATAGAAAGGTTTTGGAGATCAGTAGCAAGTGATCGCTGTTATAAAACACATAAGACTTAAAAAATTAGATAGTGATGAAAAAACGAAAGGAAACGCCTTCAAGAGACGCATCAAAGTCAAGCACACCAACCTGGACGTTTTTTCTGACATTTGAATCTTCAGAAGGTCCAGCTGCAGAAAGCCTCTGAAGTTGCTTCTCAGATTTCTTCAATAAGAAAGTAATCTCTTGTGTCAAAGACTCGATTTGATGTTGATCCTCTTTATCATCCCCAAATGAAGGCATCAAAGCTTTCGCATGAGCCTTTCCCAATTCAGCCATTTTGATTCTTGCACGCTGAATGTTAACTGAAATCTCCTCAGATACATCAACCCAGTCTGGTGGTAATCCCACTGTTACCGTACCTCTACTTTGACATTGAAAACAACAAACAATACTTTCTTCAACCAAGTTCTTACGGAATCACCAAGCTTCTAACATTTCAATGGCAGCAAGAGAGAGAGAGAGAGGGGAAGAGAAGTACCTCGAATTCCCAGGATCCTCAGTACTGACTGGAGCATAAGAACGATTCGGATGCAACAGAGATGTGCTCGCCATCTCGATCACCGGACCTAAGCCGGATTTAGCTCCCGTCAACGAATTGTTCACCGTCACTGTAGACGACCCAATCGGAGCACGAACGCTCCTCAGAGTGTTTCTGTACTTCCTAAACAACAACGTACGATTCCTAGTCGCCATAGCAAAGCTCAAAATATAAACCCTAGAAGAATCACAGTGACAAGACAAGTAACCAAGATCTCTACGAACGTCTAGATTAAAGTTCTCGCTTCTCCTCCGATCCGGAAGCTATAGATCTAAACGAAATCTCGGTTCCAACATATACAAAGCAACGAAACAACGACGGCAACGGCGGAGACCGGCCGATCTCCGGCGGGATGAAAAATCTCCGACGGCTTAAAAAAAACAGTTCTCAGATTTACAAATTCAGAAAAATAAAAATTAATTAAAAGCAAACAGTTGACAACAAAGTCAGACAGACGTAGCAGCTAGAAGAAATCTGCTGCTTTTAGGTACACCTTTTAACTGCTACATCTTAGAAAAGAAGCCAATGAA